>NW_020955230.1:76727-99902 GCF_003031625.1 Empidonax traillii | reverse complement strand
GCCCCTACCTCGGGCCAAGACACACCCATTCGTGGAGTTGTCTTCGCTCAAGGGCCAGGGTACACATAGTAAGTGATGAGGAAGGATGAAAAGATACAGTGTGTGCCTCAAGAAAATTTATCTTTGGGAAAAAACTAACTTTGTGCTTCAAGTTGTTTTACAGGAGACCAGTCACCAAAACGAGAGAGAGACCTGACCAATACTGATACCAGTATCTGACGATAAAACAATAAACCAGTCCTAAACCTGAGCTGTGATAGTAACCGAAGTGCCAAGGATCCGAACCGAGCTACTGTTGATGCTGAAGTCAATCTTCTACCACAAGACAACTACTCCATAGGACTATATATATATATATATATATATATGTATATAAGCGCAGGATATAAATAAATACGTGAAATATAAATGTTACGTAAAATAGTATGAAATAAGAGGTGGAGAATGTAGTGGTTTTGAATCTAGGCCTTCTTTGGTGATCAGGTTGTAACCAAGGAACCAAGGTCATGTTCCTAGTATTCCATACGATTTTACGTAAGCAAGAGTATAATTAAGGAGAGAGAGGAAGCTCTCGCTCTCCTCCCAAGGTGGAGGTAGCTCTACTGTCGCTCTGCCCAGGTGAGGGAGTGAGGCCTGGCGCGTCTGGTTGGCCTTGAGAGGCAGACAGTGCTGGTAGCTGTGTGGTGTGACTCGCTTCCTCTCGAGGGGAGTATTTAACTTTTTGTCCCTTTTTGTCCCTTTTGTATCCCTTTTTGTCCCTTTTTTCCTCTTTCCCTTTCCCTTCCCTTTTCCCTTTTGAGGAGTTCCCTTTGGTTGGTAGTGTGTATATAGTTTTCTTTATGTATATATAAATTTGAAATTTATTCGGTTTGGGTTCTTTTGGTTTTTTTTCGGTCGGCTGGGAGAAAGTGAAAGGGAGGGGGAAGGTTTTGTCCCCAGGGTCCAGGCACTTGGCTGGGACAACCTGGGACAATATGTTACCTATATAGAGATACGATATAAAGAATACATATATATGATCTACATGCTGTCATATACAATATACGTTTTCATATACGTATCATCTATACAGAGAAGAAGTATCAGAAAGAGGGTCTCCAATTCATATCCATTCTTGATTCAGCTTTGGGATGGACATAAACATGGCAAAGAAAAATGGGAGGTGTTGATCTAGAGCAGGTACCATAGAGTTCCTGTTCTGAGAAATAAAGCAATGTTTTGCTGAAACCAGAGTGACTGTGGGGGTGGGGAGACTAACTCTTCTTTCTTGTTTATAGCTGCTTATTGCTTAGATGTGGTTCAGACTGCTCCTTTTACTTGCACAGATTTGTTAAGAACCAATAGGAAAGGCTATGCTAAACATTTGGCAAAAAAGGAAGATGAGGGGGAAGTGGGGAAGGGAGACTTGGGGCAAAGTAGGCGGTCTAGAGACAGTGTAAGACCCTGAGTACCCAGCCATTGGGGAAGGGAAGAGGGACCACCCCTAGCCAGAGGAAGGATAAAAGGTTGCCCATTTAAGTGAGTGGTGTGTCTCCCTGGACAGAGACATCCAATACAGCTAGACAGTTTAATAAAATAGTTTTGCTTTAGTGATTTTGTCCCCTCTCAAATTCATCAAGAAGTGAGTATTTTCTTGCACTGTAGAAGGCTGAGACCTAGAAAGTCATCTATCCAACATGGCAGCAGGAAATGACATTCAGCTGAATTAAATTCAAGTGCATCACTTAATTCAAAAACTGGCCTGGCATCCAGAATATCAAATGTGTTAAGAAATGGGATTAAAAGTCAAGTGCTTTATTCTCAGTTCTCTTAGGAATTGCTGAAGTAGACTTAGGATGTCCCAGAGTTCTGCCTGGAGGATGTGTCCTATGTCCCTGGGGCAAGTCAAGGATCCTTCTGTCCTGGGCAGGATGGGCCAGGACAACAGCTGCCTTGGCCCAATTGTCGGGTCACCATCTCTGGATCAATTAAAAGCTCTGGAGATGAGGCACTAAGGGACAGGGCTTGGCAGCACTGGGTTAGTGGTTGGACTCAAGGATCTCAGCGAGCTTTTCCAACCGAAATGATTCTGTGATTCTGAAGCAGACGTGGCTAAAGCTACTGACACTATAAACATACACCTGATGTGCAACCTAGAAGAATCAAAAGAGCTCTTCGATGTGTCTTTTAAAACTGCGTGAGAAAGAATGTGCTTATTCTGGGTCCATGACACTTGTCACTGATGGAGTGCTTAAGCACACCTGGGAGGTACTTCCTTTTAGGTGGTAGGGACTTAGATCTAATAGCCATTTATAGGTCGTGAGGATGGGTGTTGCCTATTTTCGGGGTAGTTTTGAAACCAGAGGAGGAATGTGAAGCTGTCTGATGCACCACAGGCTGGTGGCAGTCTTGGAGGCAAATGAATCAAAGAAAAAAGATCAAGAGTCCACATAAAGTAAACAGGCTTGCAGTCCAGAAATCAGAAAAATGGAAACAATAAAAATCAGCAAACTTTCCTACTAGGGCTCTACAAGGCTGTTTTAGTTTTAATTTACCCTCATGATTCCCTCCCTTTTTTCACTCACTTTCCCTGCCTTTTTCTCCCCTCACATTTCTCACCCTTTCTGCCCCATGTCTCTCATGCTTTTCCCCTCCTGTTGCCACCCCTTTTTTCATTCACATTTTGTGTCACTTTTCACTTCATGTTTCTCACCCTTTCCACTCATGATTCTCACAATTTCCCTGTCACTTTTTGTGCTTATTTTTCAGTGGCTTTTCTTGCCCTTTACCTCTCATGTTCCTCCACAATTTCCCATCCTGTTTCCTGCTGTTTCCACTCATGTTGCCCAGCCTTTTGAACTTGTGTGTCTCACAATCTTCCCCTCGTATTTCCTCCCCACTTCTGCCCTCCTGTTTCTTATCCTTCTTTCACTCCTGTTTCTTGGCCTTTTACCCACATCTTTTTATCTCTTTTTCCCCCTCAGAATTCTCTTGATTGTTCCTCAAATACTTCAGGTACGTGCTTAAGCAAAGTACAGAATACTTGGAAATTAAAATTAGAGGGGAGTAGCTGTCAACTTGAGATTCACATGTTGTCAGGGTGCATGCCTGCACACCCTGTGCTGTCCTCTGGGGCACTGTTTGCCTTCAGGGCTGAGTGTCCCATCAACAGCTGCAGATGGCTCTGAGCAAGTGGGGGTGGAGGCTCCTGGGCCCAAGGGTTGTGCTGCTGCCAAGCAGAGGGACCTGGAGGGGCTTGAGAAAGGGGCTGACAGGAACCTCCTGCAGTTCAGCCAGGAGAAGAGCCAAGTCCTGCACCCTGGGAGGATGAAGGCCTTGCACCAAGAGATGCTGGGGAAGAGCCAGTGGTACAGCTGCTATGCAGATGCCTTGGGGTCGTATTGGGCCCAGGTTGAGCAATTGGGAGCAGACAAAGTGCCCCTGGGGTAAAGGCAGCTGGCTGCATACAAGGCTGCAGTTGGGAAAGCCTGGGCAGCAGGTGGAGGAAAATGGCCCTTGCTCTCGGCTGTGTCCAGCCAGCTCTGGGCTACCAAGCGCAAAGCCAACATTGGCCATCCTGAAAGGAAGTCCTGCCCCAGTCTCCCAGTGCCCAGTGCTCACCCCAGCATCCCTTGGGCTCACACCGTAGCTCAGCTGGGGCCAATATCCACCAGAAGCAGCAGCAGGGAGCTGTCGTGGCAGAGATCAACAATTAGGAGAAGGCAGGCTCTGGCTCAGAGGCACTGACCCAGCTTCAACATTCCACTTCCTGTCCTCACTGTCCCTGACAGAATTCCATGCACTGCTAAGAAAGCCCCCCAGGAATTCTGAATGTAAATGTGCCGAGTGTATGTCGTCTTCTTCCCAGGAACATGGTGCTGGAGTGCCTGTGCTCAGGCGAGCAGCTGCAGGGGAAGACGTGGTTCTTTCTCCAGCTCTGTGGTTACCAGCGTCTGAGTGATCGGGACTCATACCTCCTGGACACCCTGTGTGGTAATGGCCAGTCTCTTCGCGAACGAAGAACCGGAGAAGGTCTTTCCACCTTCCAGCCTGCGCATTGGATTTTTTAGCTGAGACACAGTGTGCGCGGAACTGAGCCCACCCTTTAATCCTGAGGTTCATCTGCCGGGGCCAAGCATGCTTGGACAGTGGCAGCGAGGTCCTCAGGACGTAGATGGATTGCCTTACGGGCTAACGAGCTCCATCTGCCCGGGGAGGGGCCCCGACCGGGAACCGAACCCGGGTCTCTGCAGTGACAGTGCAGTGTATTTTCCCCTGGACCACCGGGGGCTCTCCACCACACCCTGTGTGGTATCAAATGGCACTTGGAGGTGGCAAAAAGTCGCCCGCTGCATTCAAATGCTGGCTGCATTTGTCCCAGTCACAGCACTGCCAACTCATAGTGCTCCCTCCTGGCGGTCCTGCCGGTTCCTGCTGACAGACCGTACTGGAGAAAAATGAGTCAAAGTAACAAGGTCACTAGTCCAGAGGTAAACACGCTTGCAGTCTAGAAATCAGAAAAATTGAAACAAGAAGAGTTGTCAGTCTTTCCTGCTAAATTTCTGCAACACATCAAGCCTGTATACCAAAGGCATCCAAATTACTCTGAACTTAGAAACCTTTGAAAAACCTCTAGGAACTGAAAGAGAGACATTCAAATGACTGAATGCCTTAGGAAGAGA
This sequence comes from Empidonax traillii, assembly GCF_003031625.1. Classification (NCBI taxonomy): domain Eukaryota; kingdom Metazoa; phylum Chordata; class Aves; order Passeriformes; family Tyrannidae; genus Empidonax; species Empidonax traillii. Next base: position 95,241 of record NW_020955230.1, on the reverse strand, counting down.
TGTCTTAGCTATTATTTTGGCATTGCTGTTCTTCTGGTAGGTGGAGGTGTCATGCTACAAAAGAAGATCCAACTGTTAATTGAAAAATTTATGCTTTTTGCTCTATGTAAAATCTGGCCATTACTGTTAAATGAGAAGAGAATGCTTCTTAGAATAATTTGTCTTTGCAATTATAAAACCATGTTCTAAAACAAGGAGGAATCTGACTACTGACTGGTACTTAAGATGGATTTCCTCAGTTTTATTGATGAGCTTGTTGCAAACTATTTGGGAACACGTAGATTGGTAGGAAGGGAAAAAAAAGAACTGGAAAGGAATATGTATCTGTTACTTTAAACATGCTAGGGGGAAAAGACCTCAAGGGAAGTCAGATTCCTTATTTGGTCATGCCAACAGGTATAAACCTTTATACCAAAAGGTATAAACATTTTTTTGCTATACAACAAATATTCATCAACTGAGTCTTTCTTCTGGTGTCCTGGATCCTGTGTTTCAGAGATAAAAATGAAAGAAAAAAAAAAAGAAAACATCATAAAAAGAAAGGTGTGGACTTATCTGTCCCAAATTAGATGTCATCCTGACCTCTGACACAGACTGGCTGAAGTCTTGAAGCCTTGAGTGAGTTGATGGTTAAAATCTTAAACAGGACCAAGTAATGAATATAAGTCAAAACTTTCTGAGATGGCTCTTCAGATACAGAAAGAGAATCCTCCTAGTTTAAATGTTGCTATACAGCATTCAGTTATGATTAAAAAAAAAGTCAAAGATGTTTATCCATGATTTTTTATGTGTGCTTCATATGATAGAAGATGTAAGAGTCAAAGGTAATTTGTCTGGCTGAATCCATCCATGTACCTTCCTAGGATGTCTTTAACCTTGACTTTAGCAAGTGGACAGCTTCTAACTCAGTGACTACTGTCATTGCAGTTACTGATGCTGCTCAGATGTACAAAATACACATCTCCATTCTTTACAGTGTCATAACACCAGTGGCATCTAGTAACAGAAAACAAATAAAGATAAATTATAAAATAGATTATTTACTTGTGAATCCTGTCAAGACATTAGTTTGGTTTTGTTACAAAAACAACACTAAAGCTTGCATTTGGGAAATGAACTAACAGGGTCTCTTTCTAGAGTCATAGTAAATTTGTGTGGGCACAGTCATATGAAAAAAAGAACCTCCTCTGATTACTAATGATGATAGGTATTTTAAAAGGCCAGTAAAGAGGAAAACAGAATTCAGTTCAGCCTACTGGGAGTAAGAATTAGCTGATGCAAAAAGTTAAACTGGTAACAGTGTATGTTAAATATAGAGCAATTTTATTTAATTTTCAGCTCAGGTTATAAATCACTCTAAATGGAGTGAACATGATATATGATTCCACTTCACTGCTGCATTACTTAAACACTGAGAAACTTTCTTGGTGGAATCTGAAAAGGCAGAAAAGACAAATTGCTAAATTCAAACCTTGCTTTCACTGATGAAAAATAGTTAAATGGTGACAGCAACTTACGATTTCTCAGCATAGGTTTTTATTAAAGACGTGCTATTGTGGTTTTTCATCATTGTGGGGAATTGGTCAGTTGTACCCTCCACCTGATCAGTTATAGAGTTTGAAATCTTCTCCTGCCCTTTCTACCCACAGGCCTCTGGAAGGAAGCAAGCAAATAATTCCCTCGTCCATGAAGGTGGAGGTTTGTGTAGGGTATCCAGAAGATGGAGAAAATTGAGGCAAGGATCTTCCAAGGTTGACTGTGAAGTTTTCCTTCTCCAGCAGTTCCTGTTTGTTTTGTCACTTGCATTTACATCAATTAAATAAAAAAGAAAATAAAATGGTGTTTTCTTGGTATGCCCTTACTTTTTCTCAGAAAATGACTATGTCTGCTCAGAAGTTTCAATAGGTATGTCTACTTGAACTTCCCAGGGAAAGAATTATCCTTTGTGTCTCCAATGTCTCCACAATCAAAATATGTTACCTTCTAATCTTGCTCATGGGAGGGTGTTGTGTACAGAAGAACCATAAAATAGAACTAATCTTTTATAGTAAATCCACTATGAATGATACAAACTTCAAATATTACTCTTTTTTAGAACTGGTGAAATGAATACCTTGCCTATAAACATAATAAAACTTGAATATTTTGACTGATGTCATTAGCAAATAATGGAGTTTTTTCAGGTGACATTTCTAATAACCAAAACTTTTGCCTCTCCTTGTAAATTTTCATTCCAGTAGACTGTGTTTAAAACCAAATATTTTTAGTATCTTTCTAGAATTTGGAAATATGGAAAAGTATTCTTGTCTCATGCAGCTTCCTTAGTGATGTTGTTTATTTTTATGAAATTTTCCAGGAATACAATTCTTTCTATCCATAAAGATGGTACTAGTAATGCCAACGTTGTGGTTTCAAACCCCATAGAGGCCATTCACTTAGGAACTGGACTCTATGATTTTGTGGGTCCTTTCAACCCAGAATATTCTGTGAAAGCTTTAGATTTTTATTATATTTACATCCGAAGCCAAATATTTTCAAGAATTTACAGATAATTTCTGTTTAAAGCAAATTTCTCTCCCCCTACTCATCTCCATGAGTGGAACACAGGTTGGGCACAGAGTGGCTGGAGAGCAGCCAGGCAGAAAGGGATCTGAGGGTGCTGACTGACAGGAGGCTGAACATGAGCCAGCAGTGTGCCCAGGTGGCCAAGAAGGCCAATGGCATCTTGGCCTGCATCAAGGACAGTGTGGTCAGCAGGAGCAGGGCAGTGATCCTTCCCCTGTACTCTGCATTGGTGAGGTCACACCTTGAGTATTGTGTTCAGCTCTGGGCCCCTCAGTTCAGGAAAGACATTGAGGGGCTGGAGCAGGTCCAGAGGAGAGCAACGAGGCTGGTGAAGGAACTTGAGCACAAGTCCTGTGAGGAAAGGCTGAGGTAACTGGGATTGTTTAGTCTGGAGAAGAGGAGGCTCAGGGGTGACCTCATCACTCTCTTCAACTCCCTGAGAGGAGGTTGTTGTTGGGGTCAATCTCTTCTCCCAGGCAATCAGCAGTAGGACAAGAGGGCACGGGCTTCAGCTCTACCAGGGGAGGTTTAGGTTGGATATTAGAAAGAAGTTCTTTCCAGAGAGAGTGATCAGGCATTGGAATGGCCTGCCCAGAGAGGTGGTGGATTCACCATCCCTGGAGGTTTTTAAGATGAGGCTGGATGTGGCACTGAGTGCCATGATCTAGTAATTACAGTGGGGTTGGACCAAGGGTTGGACTTGATGATCTCGGACGTCTCTTCCAACCCAGTTAATTCTATGATTCTATGATTCTATGAAAGAACATGGGAGAGAAGAAACTCTGTACCATTGTATTTAGGGGAACAAAGAGTGTTTCACAGTTGCCCAGTGATGATGCTCTTCTCAGCCCTGCAGGTGCTGAGCCTTCTGGGAGATCCCAGGAAACAGCCTTGCATCCATGTCTTCTCCTTCCAGCTCTGCAGGCCAGGGTACTCCGCTTCACTGAGGAGTCCAGGTCTCGAGTTCTGACATAATTTAGGCACTAATCCCTGAGAACCACCTCCTGGCCTCACCAGAGTTTCAAATGTTGAGTGTGTTTCAGCTGAAACAATTTGGATTGAGCAAACTGACATTTTCCGTAAAACTGAGTTTTGTGGAAAGATTCACACTAAGTCCACTTCATTATATAATAATTGCAAGACTGAAAACAATGGCAGTAATAATTTTAGTAATATATTGCTATATAGCTATAATTGTACTATGTCGCAATATCTGTGTAGTCATCATAGATGTGTGAGCCAATGATCACGGTAAAGTTATATTTTCAATGCACTAGAGTAGCCCCTGGGGGTTCAGAACATACAGAACTCTTAAAAGAAACTTTTTTCTAATTATCACCTGAAAAGTTAGGCAAATGGAATAAAATTTTAGCCTTTGCTTTGACAACTCTTTTTTTTTTTTTTTTTTAACAAAACAGATAATTAGTGGTAACTTCTGAAAACAAATGATCATTTCTAATTCCTTTTACAGTAGACTATCACTGTCTTGCAACTCTTCTTACCAATTTGGACAAAGTGTTTAATTTGTCAAATCTATTTTGAGGTGATAATAGCAAAGGTGGTAAAATTGTTCCTGGTTCTTCTGAGTTTGTTTTGAATGCAGTCAGTTTTTTGTTTTGTTGGTGGTTTTTTTTTTTTTTTTTTTGTTTTTGGGGGGGTTGGCTGTTTGTTTGTTTGTTTGTTTTTGTTGTTGTTTGGGTTGGGTTTTTTAAAATTTTGTTCTGTACTGTTATTGTATTTATTCAGCCCATTAATATCTGTCTGGATTGATTTCTTGAGCAAGGAGATTTCTGGGATGCTTTCAATGATCATTCAGACAAATAGCAGCAGTTAAATACCTATGGAAAATCGAGCTACCAGTAGCATCCAGCACACTCAGGGAGCTTGTCTCTTTTCCGGAAAATGTCCCTACCTTTTAGACTATTTTTGGATGTGTTGAAGGGTGCAAAGTTATGGTGAAATGACAAACCTAGAAAAACTGAGAAGGCCCTGATCATCTTCCACATACATATTCACTCCTCATCTAAGGTCATAATTCAAAGTACATCCTTAGTCAGAATCCCAATAGTATATACTTAAAAATAATACACTCTGTCACATGTTCAAATGATGTGTCAGTTTCTAAAAAAACTCAGTCTTCCTCAGGCTACTATAACATCCTATTCAATTTACTGCGTTTTGGAAATAAGTGTACTGCCTGATTTGAAAACAAAATGGAATAAAACCAAACAAATCCATTGGACATTAATATTTTCCCATAAATAATCGACCATAAATTTGGTAGTGCAGGTTAAAGAAAGGAAGTATATTAAACAAGAATGTTCTCTGAATGCAAAAGATAATCAGGTAGAGACACCAATTCATCCCTTTGCTTTCAATAGTTAGTTGGATGGAATTATTAAAGAAAATTTTTCTCCATCAGCTTAATGCTGGCAGCAGTCTGAAGGGGTTTCAGGGTTGCAGACATTCCTATACATCTCACTGAGCACCAAAAGGACCAGCCACTTTGACTGCTGTAACTAAACAAGAGTAGATGTTTTCATCTTTGGGATTAAGATGTTAAGAGATGAAAGGACTGCTCAAAGGAACAGCTTGAAAAAGAGGTGTTCAGTAATTCCCTTCATTTTGTAGAAGCCTTTGGGGGAAGATCTGTGTCCTTCTGTCAATGCCTTTCTCAGCCTACAGAGGCTGGTACTCTCTGGACTGATGTGCAGGATGCGGCTCTGCAGCTGGATGTTCTCCAAGGATACTATCTGAGCTAAATGCAACCTCTTCCTCCTCCAACAACACAGTGAGAGGCTTGTTTTTCACCCAGATTTTTTTTCAGAATTAACACTGAACTGTTCCAGAGCAATAAGACCAAATTCTTTCTAGACGTATCCAACTCTGCCTGGCACACAAAATCTTCAATATTAGTGTGACTATTGTAAGGAAGGAAAGAGTGTTGAGACCTGCTGAGGCAGATATGCCAGGAGAATGATCCTTGCTCCTCAAATCCCAAGGGAGATTCATAGGGAATTTAAGCCCTTTGATTTCCCATTCTTTTGTTCTGGTACCAAGTCATGTAAATAGAAATATCTTGTGATTATTCATGATAGACATCAAAAAAAGAGAAAGGTATTGAAATACTGCATAGAACTATACTTAATACAGATAGATCAACCTCATCTACCTAAACTTGTTCACAACAGTTTCCACAACTTTCTTAATTTCACAGTTCTTGAATATTTTATGAAATTGGATTATGTAGCTAGCTTATATACCTCCAGGTATGAAATTGTAGATATGAACTTGTGTGCCAGACTGTTCATGCAGTTTACTGTGCCTGTATAGAAAACACCACAGAAAATGTGAACAGAAATTTTTGTTTTAGGTTCCTGACATTACCAACATTGTGCCTGGGGCTGCAGAGCAATGCTCTGCAGTAATTGCTGCTTCACAGAGGGGGTCTCAGCAGGTTCTGGCTGAGCCAGGCAGGGTCTGCTGACTTGGTGCTAGGAGTTATAATTTGGAAAAACAGTCAGTCTGAGGGGACAGTGTCTGGTGCGGAGTCAGAGATGGGCACATGAAAAAGTCAATGGCTGTTAGCTGGGTGAGGAGAAGAATGAGGGGACTGGATTCCCCCAGGAACATAGAGTGGGGAAGAGGACATGTCAGCAGGGCAGAGAGGACACATCTGCTCCACAGCAGCCTAGCCTGGGAAGGCAGCTCAGATAAGCTGTGGGAACCCCATTCTGGGCAGGGTGGGGTAGACCTGGCTGTGACACGGCAGATTTACCAGCCACCTCCAAAGATCCCTTCTGACATAAATAACTTCATGATTCAGTGACTATCACTGTCTGCTACAGAACACTAGTTTTTATGGGTTAGCACTTCACTGTCTATCCAAATGGAGCCCTACATAGAGAAGAGAGACAGACATTCTTAGACACTGAAGAAAAAGATTCATGGGGTCAGGAAGTAATGCATGTCAGCTCCTGAAGAAAGGTGTAAGGAAGGGTTATAGCATGGAGATAAAGCCTTTATGGGCTGGAGTTCCAGGGAATCCATAGGAAGACCCAGGGTTTATCTAAAAGACAGTTGTACTTGGACTCAGGGAAGAGCCTGAAGAAGGGAGGGCAGTGGCAGCAGAGGAGCAGTTGTAGCTTGATATTGTGTTCTTAGTCTTCAATTCCACTTTAATTATGTCAGCTGGACACCCAACAAAATGTATCACAACCCCATGACATTCTCCCTCTTGCTTCACCTTCATCATCTATACTGATGAAGTAATATACTGGAAGCAAACTTCCAAAATTTTAAAATGAATTTTAATTATATAAATGAGAATTACTACCAAATAGTGGCTGATAATTATAATTTGAGATACTTCAATTAGTTAATTAGCTTTTTCTTTGCCAAATAGTTGGTGGGAAACACTGGCACTTAACTAATTATGATAAATTTTCTCTATTTTTAATTCTGTTTTGATAAACAGTTCTTCACAGGGCAATGCAGCTTGGAGAGTGTCTTTGAGATAACTATTTGAACAGAAATGATAGTGATGTTTGTTTCTTGTCACCAGAAATGGCACAGATCCCTCTGCCTTGTGCCAGGGAGGCTCCCAAAATATCTTGTAATCGTGTTAGAATTGATGAAGCCTGTGGAGTGTGGCTCTGAGAAGACTTAAAATCCTTTTGTCAGATCAGAATTAAATTTTTACCTCCTATATATAGGGTAGCTTATGATGGATCAGGGAGGTAGAGGTGTACGTTGCGTCAAACCTGGGACATTTTCCTGTGTGAGTGTTTTGTCTGTGGTGAGTTATGAGGACAGGCAGCACTATGCAGCCCTAAAAAGGCCGTGGTGGAAACAGCATCAGTCTTCACAAAAGCACAAAGAGCACGTGAGCAAAATAATGATTTTTCTTTACACACAGATGTGGTGTTTCCTGACAGTCACTTCTGTGAGGATTTTAGTGGTACAAAGCTGAGGCAGAGCTGGAGATGAGGGCAGGGGACAGATGATGCTGTGGGGGCTGTTACTGACCACTGCCTCTGGCCATCCTGCTTCTCCTGTGGGAATTTAACCTCTGATATCATCTGGAGGGAAATAGAGCTGGGCATGAGTCATCAGGGGACTTCTGGAACGTGTCAGGGGTGACTTCATGGTACCATTTCTAAACGGGTCAAGCAGGGACAGGCAGAGCTGGACATACTAGTCGGCAGCAAGGAGAGGCTGCTGGGAAGGTGACAGTCACAGGCTTTGGTGACCGTGGAGCAGTGATGATCGGGGTCTAGGGAGAGTGAGGATCAGAGCAGAGGGCCTGACCCAGGCTTTGCAACACAAAATTTGCACTGCTGTACAACATTTTGAGGAACACAGGAATTATAGTTCAAGTATTTTATCTCTTCTTTCCCTCCCCATGGGTTAGGCTCCATGAATAACCCTCTTTTTCTCTGACACAGGGTCAGCAGGTTACTCCCATGGTGCATTACATGACCTTGGGACATGCTTGAGGTGTAGCGGAAGTGGAGACAAGGATGGACAAAGTCATTGCCACTTAAAAAAGGAGGGGAAATATGTACACCCCACAGCTGTCCAAGGTGCTTTAAAAGGGAGATGCATTATATAAATTATTCAAAGGAAAAGTTTAAAGTAGAGACAAAATAAAAATGCCAATGCAACCTCCCAACAAAATGTTTCAGTTCAGATCAATCTGACCAAGGAAAATGCTTCTCTAGTGAAATTAAAAATTTTGCTCAGGGAATTTCTCCTTTAATGACACTCTATTTCCTATCAATGTTTTTTAGCTAGTAGCTCCCAAAGGTCTTTATTAGGTGCTAATTTCCTAGAAACTATTAATGAGACACTGCTAAGTCCCTTAGGTCATGCTCAAAAATCTCACTGGAAATAATGGGAAAATCATTTTGGTTTTATATGTGTATATATACGTACTGGGAAGGAATAGATATACCTCTAGGGATTGTACTCAGTCCAATTACTTTGAAATTACTCAAAATGATGATTGAAGTTGCTCTTATCTGTAGTAATTTGTCTACAACTTTATGGGTTGCTAAACTAAATGCTAATGAAACACTTCAGTTCATTAATAATTTTTGTAAAACGTGGTGTTAAATCCAAGCTTTCACTGATGGTGGTGAAAGCTGTGATTTGGAAATGGGGTATTGCCTGATAGGTCCATGAATTGGTAGATGTAGAAGTTTAGTAGTGTTTGTTCATTACTAGTTTTTATAAGACTGCAAAGTGTCAAAGCCCACAGACAGAATATGCTGTGTGAATGACATCTTGGCTTTCCTGCCCCAGCCACAGCTCATAATCCACCACATTTCTCAGGCCACTAAATCAAGGTTTTATTAAATACCACAGTCCTCCTTCTTGGCTCTTGCCAAACAGCTCCTCAGGATAACACTCCAAAGAAAGGATCAATTTGTTCTCCCCATTCCTGAGTCCAATCTCTTGAAGAGCCACCTCTTCCATTCACAGGGATGGGGCCAAGAAATTCTGCAGGAGGGGGCAGAACCACCTGTCCTAGGAAATCCCAAGAATGGGCCATCTGGGAATCAGGGAAGCAACTTACTGGGATTTCACTCCCCTAGTAAAACAGGTCTCTCCACAAGTGAGAGGCCCCTTCACTCGCAGAGAGCCTCCCTTCATTATTGAGACATGAAGAACCCAAAGGTAAAAAAATAATTAAATAAAAAAGCCTATGCATTAACTCTGTATTCCCATTGGTGACTGACTGGTGAGTTTCATATATTGTCTTTATTTTCTAATTACTAGAGCTCTCAACAGACAAAACAAACTTCATTACACAATTTTTTAATTTTTTTTTTTTTATATTTTTGGTTGTAAGTTTACCCCTAAGGCAGAGCATTCCACTGCCTTCAGTACAAGTGCGTACATTGTGGGTAGATGTAAATGATCCCAATACTCAGAAAAAGTGCAGTTTTGTTTACATGCTTCCGTGGCAATGCTTTTTTCTCAAAAAAAGCCCCAACCTACAGAAAAATTCAGAAAGAATCCTTTATACCTTCTTGCAGAATAATGTGACCAGTGGGTCATTCAATATACAACTTTCAGGAGCTGAGAGGGATTTGGAACTATTTGATAACTAAATTGCAGATGGTACATCTAGCCCTACCATTTATTAAAATCATTGTGCTGTTTTCTCTCTACCAGGACAAAACCAGAAAAGAGGAGGTGCAGTAGAGGTGCTTTGCAATTACTGTGCATAATTGTAGCTTTAAATAACTGAAATAATGTTTTTTCCATCAATATACTTACACTGGGTCTGTGCTGGTTGTAGCTGCCTGCCTAGTGAAATTACATGAATCTGGTTGCTTATTTGAATACCTTAATATTTTGATAAACCACTCAGCTTTTGATGCTCTTACAAGGCAAGGTGGTTCATTTGGGTATTTCTTAGCTCTGCCTGGGTCTGTGAGCTTGTGAGTAGTTGATGTTCAAACCACTAAATCTCTCAATGACTAAAACATTTTTAAAAGTTTGGTTTGGAACAACAGAGAGTCAATTAAAGCATCGTGATTTGTCACAGATTTAGAAAACTACACACATGCCTCCATCGTACTCGCTACAGAAACACTGGAATAACACCATAGATCACCAGGAGGTAGAAAGCTTCTCTTTAATTTCTGGAGATTTAGCAGGAGGAGCAGATCCTCACTGCCTGTAGATGAGGTTTAATGGCAGGCAAGGACTGCAACTTAGATCTCAGCCCCAAGCCCTTCCACAGCCGCTCCCACTCCCCTAATGCACCGTTGTTTTCATGCACACAGAAACACCAGACACTGATATAAAACCTTTGTGTTTTGATGCCACTCCAAAAGTAGCCCCAGGCAGAGTTATGTAGATTTTATTTAACCTGTCTTAACTGCTGTTGGGAGGGGGACATAATTTGACTTTGCCTAGCACAGCACAGGCAACTCAGAATTGTGAAAATTTGCAGCCTGTGAAAGTAAATAGAGAAAACCAGTTTCTGATGGGATTTTCTAAATTAACTTTTCTCCCTCTCAACATATACACACGAGCAGAGTTATGTAAATGAATGCATTGGATGACAAGCATAGCAATATCATCCTAATTTGAAAATTAAAACTATCTGAAATGGGAAGTCAAATTGGATGCAATTAGAGCGGCCTAAACAAAGAAACTTACTTAGAGTTACACTGATTTGTCCTTATCAGGTCTAACAGTGACAGATTAAATAACAAGACTGATTGTCTCCCTGTGCCCTTGTTAAGCCTGCTGAGGATGCCCTAGCCCTTTACAAGACCTTACCTCATGCAGGGATCATTTTTTCCAGTCCTTTACTTCTTTTTGCGTGGACAGCTATGACCTGTAACATCAGTCTAGTTACAGGGAAAAAGAAGAAACGGTAGCATGCAGTCCGGTACCTTCAGTAGCAAACTACTAGTTTGGAATTTATATGAAAACAAAAAAAGAATACTTGGGATAAGGGAGCAATAAGGCAAGGTTTTAACTTTTTGACAATTCTCTCTTTAGCGTGATTCTCCAGTGAAGTGCAAAATAAACAGTTTGTGTTTGTCCTCCTCCCACTGCCACTCAATTTCTGAACTTAAGAGACTGAATTTGCAACAATGTTTTACACGTGGGAAGACTCCAAAGGTTCCCCAGCTGGAACTATTTCTCTTTCTCTCTCTCTCTCTTCTATGTCGGCCTCAGGGCTGGGCCTAGCCCCCTCCTGGGCTAAGAGGCTGGGGAGTTACCCAGGCCCTGAAGGTGTTCTCTTCCATGGACTGCAAGGGGACAGTTGCCTACCATGGATCTTCACCACAGAGTTACAGGGGATAATGGCTTTTGAGTCCACCCCTGTTTCCTGTGGGATCCCTTCCCACGGGAAAACAGTCCTTGATAGACCTCTCTGACTTAAGTCCATCTCTCAGACAAGAGGTCTTCTATTCTCTGCTGTCTCTCAGGGTCACAAATTTCCAGCACCAGCATGGATCCCTCACTTGGATCCCAACATCTTACCCGAGCCATTCTGCTCCAGTGTAAGTTTCTCTCCATGGCCTACAAGCCTCCAGCAGGACTCTGTTTCATTTCAGGCCTTCTCATGAAGTCTCAGCTTCCTCGTGCATCTGAGCTTACTTACTTCAATGTAAGCTCCTCTACAAGTTGCATGGGGTCTCCTCACCCCAACAATCTTCCACAGACGGCAGGGATTTATTTTTCAGTCTTTTTCCTGCTAAAGAGAGAGAGAGTGAGAGAGGGGGAAGAAGTAGCCCCCTTTCGAACTTCTCCTGCTGCTGCCAGCTTGGGCCTCGAAAACTGTGCTCTCTCTCTCTCTGGAATTCCTTTTGCAGCATATCTTTTCCATGTTCTTCTCTAAAGTTTTTTTTTTTCCTCTACTCTCTTACAGGAGAGAAGGGAGGCTTCAGTGCCACACCTGCTCCTGGCCCAGGGCCAGGGGAGGAGGCGGCCCTGGCGCCCTTGGGACCTACCACCTCTTCTACGTGGCTACCAATTTCAACTGCACAACCACCTTGTCTTCCGTTTTCTTAAATATGCAATTAGCAAAGGCATTACTAAACTTTTGACTGGCTTTTTCTCTGGAAATCCACCAGGACAAAACCGTCATCAGCCCCAGGGGCTGGCTGGTGGGCAAAACTATGACAACTTTCAAGGCAGAGTAAACAGGAAACTTTTAAATGTGAGTCACTGACAATAATACAAAAGTCAAAGACACTGTTTTGAAAAACCTCATGTCAGAAGAAAACTTGGTGGTTTGTTTTTTCCCCTGTAGCTTTAACTTGGTGTTCTAGGAGGAAGAGTCCCTATAATTCTCTGCATTCTCCTCTTTTTCACATGGACATTTAACCCCCATCCTCACTGTATCCAAGCAGTTAATGCTTTCTGATTCTCATAGCATTCCTTTGAAGAGGGGAAGAGGTTGTCACTCTTCCTGTAGATGAAGAAATGAAGCACAGAGCAAGGACCACATCTGAACTGAATTCAGAACCCAGAGGCATGGTTTCACAGGACCCATTATTTGGCTTACAACTGAGATATTACCCAAATGCATCCCCTTCCAGCCCTCCTTCAGCTCCATGCTTCTTTCCTTGAATTGATGCCAACTGCTCCTCTGGGTATGTCCAGCTAGTTCAGTTCACACATCAATCTAGAAACATAATCAAATAAGAAAAATAAAAAAAAAAAAAGCTCAAAATATCCCATCTGGCACCTGACCACACCAACACTTGCCGTGACATAAGACGTACTACAGGAGCCCAGGGCTAATAGGCTGAGAGACAGTAGTAGACTGTGATTTCTGCTTAGAGCATTAGCACACAGAATGTTAAGCCTTATATTCTAAAATGTGTTGTAGTGAAGATAAAGCTTTTCAGTGGCACCCCCAGTCATGACTCAGGCTCCTTGGCTGCCTCTGCAATGTGCTAGAGAAAAGAGGTAGATATTTCCATACAGAACCCATGGAAAGTGGCACAACGCATGCACTTGTTATACATCATGAAGTGATACCTGTGTCAAGAATAATAATTTATTTGAGCCTAAACTCAGCTGAAATGATGCAGATCTGCATGTCAAGACGTGGTTTTCTTTAAATGTAAGGTCACATACTGTTCTTTCCCTCTTAGTCTGACTTCTGTATCAATGCAGATTTCATCTGACTCAGACTCAGTGAAGATGGAGAGCTGTCAGCTGTGCTGTAAACGACAGTTTGGTTGTCCCTTGCACACAATACCACAGCTGATGAGTTGAGATAATTATGTCTATCCCACCCTCACTAGCCTTCCAAAAGCCAGCAAGATTTCACTTAGGAAAAGGTCAAGGAAGAAAGATTTTGAAAATCCTGAAGGCTGTCAGTTGTAAGACTCAAGACTCTGAATGAGCACAAACATTGACAAGAAGTTTCACAAAGGTTGGAAGGGAAGAACACCTCAGCAGAGAAATGCTACTCCTTCTCTGGCCCCATTCTGGTCCATATATTAGGAGTTCTTTTGCATTTTTGAAATTGCCAGAGCTCACCCACCTTCCAATTCCCATGCAAACTCTAATCCTGTCTCATCACATCTCTAGACAAAGAACACCCAAGGAATCATTTATTGATGATAAAGGGTAAGTGAACAGTACAGAATTAAATGAGGGATTCCAGGACACAAGTCTGAAAAATATGAAAAGAAAACAGGGCAATCTTATTTTCAGCATGAAGGGATTTGGCACATTCTCAGTATTTTCTCTCTAACATATTAATTAGGCAAGGAGGGAAAGAAGGAGGTCAGGAGAATGATTCAAACTGAAGAATACTATTGGGACAAGAACAAATGGGTATCAACTGGCTATTAAAAAGCTCAGAATGCAATTTAGAAGATGATTTCTAATTGTCAAAGAAGGTCACAAAATAGCTTTCCTAATAGAGCTGAAGACAGAAAATTTGGTGTCTATAGGATAGAACTTGATGTAATTTATGATTGGGATTACAGGATTTTATTTCCTGACCCAAGATATTACCTCCAGTTTGTCACTCATTTTCACCTCCATAGTTATAACATCCTTGTCAAAAGCACATAGTCATTCAGAAGTGTCCCTGTTCACATGTTAATGTGAATGGTACAGAAACAGGGGAAAAGATCTGCCCAGAGACTGCTACTTTTGAAGGTGATGACAAGCATTGATGGCAAAAAAAAAAAATGTCATGTAGTCTTCCAGCTGTGCTGTGTAATATTTGGGCAACAGACTCCAGCACCCTATACTGGGGACCACAATGGGAAGGAATGGAGAATCCAAACTGACTTTGTGCTCATCATTCAGGACTAGGCCCCAGCAGCAGCCAGGTGAAACCAGGGTCTGTTTAACATGCCTTATCTGTACTGACTGTAGACCTTGCTGAAGGCAAGTGGTTCTTCTTTAGTCTCACATGACTGAATTCCCTCAGCTTTAGGAAGCTAAGGAGGACAGCAGGGTATATGTGTATGTGCAGAGTCAAGTTTCTTCAATCTCTTGAATAACCACATAATGCTTCAAGTATCACTAAGAAGCAATGAATTTTGGCAAGCTCCTTACAAGTTTCTACTTTCTTTTTTTTTTTTTTTTTTCCCTTCTCATTATTTCTCTTTTTATCTTACTTTTTAATCCTTATGATTTCTTGACTTTTGTTTCAGGTCATTCTAAATCAAACCTGGGGCTATCTTTAGGCAATCTATACTTATGCCAAGAATCAGATTTCCTTTTCTACTCTTATCAAAACCATGAGAGGGTTTTACTGAGAGAGAGAGACTTCATTAACACAAAAGCAGAATTTTGCTGCTGCTCTGATGAAGCAAAAGATGCCAACATGGCTGAACAAGGAGAAGGATTCAGTGTGCTCTTCTGCAGGGTCACTACCCTAGAAGAATAATGGTACAAGATGTTGCTAAACTGTCAGGAAATATATCTAATTTTCCGAAGCCCTGTGGATTAGTGGCAGTTTGGGTTTTGTAAAGTTGCTGGATCAAGGAAGAGAACAAATGCTCTTATTCATGCTTATCACTCCCATTCATGCCCTGCTCGTTTTCCCTACTTTTATCATTTTGCTGCCACTGGACATGAACATGTTCCTCTGCTAAGGCCATATCTTTTTCTAGCTCTGCTGCCTTGCAACCCACTGTGTGGGATACAATTCTGCTCTGACCACTAGTAGAGCAGAAAGTGGGGCAACACTGTCAGTTTTATGCTTGTTTGTTGATCAAGGTTTTTGATCTCTGTTGCCATAAGTACTCAGGAGTACTCAAGCTAAAGGATGAGTAAATTCCTTAGAATATACCATAGTTAGTTTTGTTTCCAAAATCTTCACTGTGCTTTCTCTGACTATTATGCAAAATAATAAAAAATATCTGACTTGTGAAACCTGGATAGGTACCCCATTGTATTGAAACTGTAGGAATTAGTGGCTCTAGGTACCTGGTAATTCTATCTTAGAAGCAGAACAGAATCATGTGATACTCCAGATAAGCACTATCCCCGCAGTGGGACACCAGTTTGTGAGAAATCTCCTGAAACAGCATTGTTAATCTGCTGTGTTGTAACAGGTGTTCAACATACTGTATTTTTTTTACTTGTGCTTCATTTTTTTGTTCCATGCCTCTGGATGGGCAAAAGTCCCTTGATGTTCCTGAGTCTTCTACAGCACTGTGTTGGAAGGCAGAGAGTCTGCCCTCTTCTGATGTAAATCATTACAGATTCTTTAGAATTTAAAAATTTACACTCTGTTCAGTGGAATGACACCAACATAAAAAATTAGTCCCCACTTTTATAGTTAGCAAGGTCGGGTTGTTAAAAAAAATGTTATGTCTTTGTTGGACTAAAACATCACCGAAACCAAAAGAGACAATATTTTCAACATCTATATCCTTCTTCATAGAATCATAGAATTAACTGGGTTGGAAGAGACGTCCGAGATCATCAAGTCCAACCTTTGATCCAACCCCACTGTGATTACTACATCATGGCACTCAGTGCCACATCCAGCCTCGTCTTAAAAACCTCCAGGAATGGTGAATCCACCACCTCTCTGGGAAGGCCATTCCAATGTCTGATCACTCTCTCTATAAAGAACTTCTTTCTAATGTCCAACCTAAACCTCCCCTGGCAGAGCTTAAGCCTGTGCCCTCTTGCCCTACTGCTGATTGCCTGGGAGAGGAGACTGACCCCCACCTGGCTACAACCTCCTCTCAGGGAGTTGTAGAGAGTGATGAGGTCACCCCTGAGTCTCCTCTTGTCCAGATCAAACAACCCCAGCTCCCTCAGCCTCTCCTCATAGGACTTGTGCTCAAGTCCCTTCACCAGCCTGGTTGCTCTTCTCTGGACCCGCTCCAGCACCTCCTGGACTAAGGGTCTGAGGACTGAATACAATACTCAAAGTGTGGCCTTTTGTTATCCACAAAATGTATCATTCTGAATTTTTTAAATTTGGTACACACATTGTGACTAATTTTTTTTCACTATTTAATAATAAAAACTAGTTACAGGCATTACCAAAGCTAGTTACAGGCATTACCAGGAAAGACAGGACCAAGGGCATGGCTTTAAAAGTGTGTCATTTTCAGACTGCATTTCCTTTTTTAAAGTTTTCTAGGTTAATTTCTTTCCAGTTTATGCTTTACAAAATATGAAACCATGAAAATATATATACTGACATGGACCATAAAATAATGACTGAGTAATAATGAAGTGATAGCAAAGGGAAGCTGGAGTAAATCCTGCCTAAGTTTATATCTTTATCACTCAGCCCTTCTGCCCTAACATGAACCCCTACTTGGCTTCTCTGTAAACAACACGCTTGAGTCTATCAATCACCAGGGAGTGGACAGCTTTTACAAGCTTGTGATGGATTTCTGCAGGCTGACAAATTGGTCATGTACTACTTTTCACTGAAAGTGCATTTTACAAGCTAAGGAATTAGCTGATAAAGCAGTTATCAGTGGCTTTGCATACTGAAAGCCACTGACTGTAGAAGGCTTGAACTTTCATTACAGCCATTTTAGGAAAAGCCTCTTGCTGCAAAAGCATTCTGTCTGACAACATTTCTGCATTTATCTCCCCTGCTTTTCTTGATTTCTTTTATTTTCTTCTTACAAATAAAGAAGCATTGTCCTGATTTTGCAACAGTTAGCCACAAACTGGTATTACTTAGGACTCCTACCTTCAAGAACAAGCTGATGTAGGCCTAAAAAATTTGAAGTGTCCATTACATATGGGACTGTGTCATGACTGTGAAAAAAACCCTAACCTGTGAATAAAAATTGAGTGAACAAAGCAGTTTCAATTCTAATAGACAGACAGTAAAGTTTTCCATGGTGAAAACTGCAGGTTTTTGTTCACAACAGGCTTTGGTCATACCTTCTGTGGCATACTGTGATTTGTTTCACACTCTGTGGATTTACACTTGAAATCATGATTCCTTATTTCCTTTGCTTCTTCCCTGGTAAAATGTAGACAATTTAGCAACATCCTAGTTTACAGTTACCTTGAATTGTGGAGGGTTATGAAAGGTAGCACAGGTTCCAGCACAGATCCTTATGATGTTCATATAATTGTGATAATGCAGATCTTGTGACTTGGAGTGCAACTGCTTTTGAAGAGAGCAATCACAGAGAAGTTGTTCAGCTGTTGGGGTTGCTGATGGTGTTTATTCTTGTATCAAGTGTTCTGTAAGACAAATAAACGCTTTAGGTTTTGTTGCTTGATTGTTTAAATATTTCAGGATACATTTTCCTTTATTTCTAGAACTGCCTGCTTGATATGTGTTGTTAAAAAAAAAATTCTACCTTTGAATTAAAATAAAAAAAGACTATGTCCTGTGAGACAGTCTGGCTCTGTAATTTCTACTAACAGAATAAAAAATGAGTGAATGAGGTACTGTGATCATAACTTTCACAAAACACTGATTCATCCCCATCAGAAGACAGGAAGACATTTAGCCAACATGTGTTCTTGTAGAGTGAATATTTTTCCTTTGCCTTGAGGCAGATTTACAAAAATGCTTTGGGAAAAATATGTTTTCAAGTTTTCTAACTACACAAGTAGCTTTTTGCTTCTTTAGATTCCTAAATAAAAGTATAGGTAAGGCGCTGGAAGCTACCAGATCTTTTGAGACAGAAAGTCCTATGTTTTATCTGGTTTTCAGCTTTTAAGGCCAGGCAGTCACACTGGATAACCTATTCTAACCTTTTGGTTAGAAATACAATTGAAAATGGCCAGTCTCTTCGCTAACGAAGAACCAGGGAAGGTCTTTACACCTTCCAGCCTGCGCATTGGATTTTTTAGGTGAGACACAGTGTGCGCGGAACTGAGCCCACCCTTTAATCCTGAGGTTCATCTGCCGGGGCCAAGCACGCTTGGACGGTGGCAGCGAGGTCCTCAGGACGTAGATGGATTGCCTTACAGGGCTAGCGAGCTCCATCTGCCTGGG
>NW_020955230.1:71785-76468 GCF_003031625.1 Empidonax traillii | reverse complement strand
GGAACTGAGCCCACCCTTTAATCCTGAGGTTCATCTGCCGGGGCCAAGCACGCTTGGACGGTGGCAGCGAGGTCCTCAGGACGTAGATGGATTGCCTTACAGGGCTAGCGAGCTCCATCTGCCTGGGGAGTGTCCTAACCGGGAATCGAACCCAGATCTCAGCGTTGACAACGCTGTGGTTTAGCCACTAAAGAAGAAAGGTAAGTACATATGTAACAATGACAAGAGAGATAATTTCTCTTAATTCAAATAGTTGCATCTCTTTAATGTGCTAATATTGCATAGTAATAGTTCAGAATGGATTTCCAACTGAAAATAACAAACTGGGAAATGAAAACAAGAAATAGTGAGTAGGGACAGTATTTTCTTCTCCGCATTTGCAATTTAGATGACAACTGAATATGACATGGCAACATGAGATGTAGATGAGACGAGAAAGGGATAATTACAAGTGAAGATGTTACACGTTGTGTTGCTTTCTATAATAGACATTTATCTCACTTCTTTGTTGGGAAAACCACTACTCCATCCAGTCAGCAGTTACGCTGTAGTAAAATATTTTATATATGAACTATATTCATATGTAGTAACTTTTTTTATACATCTAAATACACAATATAATAATATGGGTATTTTTTGTTCTGTATCTATCAGATGCAGATGATTTTTTTTTCTCTCTCACCTCACTTAAATTAAAACCAACACTTACACTGTTAAATAATAACAATAATAAATTTAAAACACTTGATCTGAACTTAAGAGATTACTTTGATCTCAAAGAGCATTTTCTGTTTTGTAATTTTTATACTATCTTGAAAGTGGACTTTTTCCTACTCAGAGCACGCCCTGGCTTAGGACCAGTGCAGGTATGATGGAGATGGGGAACTGGCAGAAACAAAATGGGACCCTCCAGAAGATGAATATTACCACAACAGCTGGCCCAGAGGCAGCCCCATTGCAGCTCATTTACCCTGGTTTATAGATATATGAGCAATGCTGATACTGGAATTAGTGCCAGGAGAAGCCTGAGACCATGGTGGTCTGTATTCCAGAGACTGTCCAGGACAAGACTTTCTAAAAGTTGTGTTTTTCTATAAATTTGATCTTTAGTGACAATGTGTGATGCAATACTTCTTTTAATAGGGACTTGGATTTGATTTTATGCTCTCCAATTAGAGTGATCAGCAATAGATGAGAAGAAAGAAAGAAAAGCACATGGATTGTATGACTCAAAGATGCTTTTTACTGATACATTATCACAAAAATTGCAGCTAGCAAAAACATACAGTCTGTTACTGAAGTTTCTGTGAAGCTAATAGCCTGTTTTTCTCTCTTAAACTCACAGTTTGCAATCAATGTTTGGCCCATAAATTGCAGTTAAGTAACTGTGAATTTAAGAAGTCGGTGGAAAAGTCCTACATGACTTGGCACATTTCTTAAATGCTGATAAATTTGAATTGTCTGTGCTGAAGGCAGTAAATTAAGCCTTAATTGACTGACAGATTCTGAATAATAAATTCTGAATTCCTTTAATGATCTTCATAGGCATTTTTATGCTTAAGAGCGTACATGGAATAACTTCATCACTGACCAGCCACCGGATGCCTCATCTTCCAGGCAGTAGCTCATAACAGGGCATATTTCTGCATTTTATCACTGAAAACTTGTAAATTTTGTAAATTTTGCTTTCTGTTTGAAAATGTGGCTAGTAATTTTGCAAGTTTTCTATGTATTTCTGATGTTTTCCAGCCTCCTGTAAAAGCCTGGCTTTCCATCCTTAGGCCTTCTCCCCTGGAGGTTATACTTGTCTATAATATGGTCTCAATGGTTTCATGGGAAAGGAGGGAAAGGGGAAGATCCCAAGGTAACCAAGGTACAGAGCCCTGTGCTGCTGAAAACTTTTATGGGATTCTGGCAATCAGCAGGGATTGCCAGAATGCTTTGCAATAGGAAGGAATCAGGGGACTCCCATGTCAGAATCAGCAGTGCATCCAAAACCTTGGTCAGTTGGTATTGAATTGAAGCCTCTTGAAGTCTGTTTACCTAAGTTAAAAATGCAGATTTCCCTTCACATTTTTTTTCCATTTGTTTGTAGCTTGAATGACATTATACACTCAAATTGTTAAATCATTGGATCACACACCCCACAGGATCAGACTAACAGGGCTGTGGTAGAGCAATTTCAAGGCATTTCAAGCAGGCAGGGCACAACCAGCTCTCACTTCTTGTAGGTAAGTGTGCTTTTCAAAGCTAGCAATGGTTTCCAGAAAAACAAAAGCCGTTACTGCTGTTAATACTAGGAGTGTGTGTGCTCAGACACTCCCCTCGAAGAAGGATGCAGCCACCCAGGTCTCTGGGTGTGCTGAGTGTCCGAGCCTGATGTTGGTACCGGATGGTGTAGGAGGTAGCTGTGTACAATGCGAGCAGGTGAGTGACTTGCTGTACCTGGTAGAAGAACTTAAGGAAGAGGTAGAGAGATTAAGGTGCATTAGGGAGAGTGAAAAGGAAATTGACTGGTGGAGTCAAACCTTTTTGAACCCTAAGGAAGTCCAACAAGAGATGGTGAAGCCCTGCCCCTCCTGCCATAAGGCAGATGGAGCAGACCAAATTGATGGGGGGGAATGGAAACAGGTCCCTAATGGGAGAGGTAAAAGAACTCTCTCTTGACCCCCGTCACCCCCCAGGGTGCCCTTGAAGAATAGATATGAGACCCTGGACCCAGACAGTCAGGTAGAGGACAGCCAAGAAGATCTCTCTGGAGAGCCTCCTGGTTCGGCCCTGTTTAAAAGACAGATTACAACCACAGGTATAAAAAAAAAAAGAAGGGTAGTTGTAGTCGGTGACTCCCTTCTGAGGGGAACTGAGGGCCCTATATGTCGCCCAGACCCATCCCAGAGAGAAATATGCTGCCTTCCTGGGGCCAGGGTGAGGGATATTAGTAAGAGACTTCCTGAGTTAATTCAGCCCTCAGACTATTATCCACTGGTGGTAGTCCAGGCTGGCAGTGAGGACATTAATCAAAGAAGTGCCAGGACAATTAAAAAAGACTTTAAAGCACTGGGTTGGTCAGTTCAAGGGACAGGAGCACAGGTGATATTTGCCTCAGTTCCTGTACTATCTGGGATGGATGAGGAGTTAAATATTAAGAGAGGAGTAAAAAAGCCCAACTCCTAAACAGATGGCTAAAGGATTGGTGCCACCGTCAAAATTTTGGTTTCTTTGACCATGGGGCAAACTCCATGGTACCTAGTCTCTTAAAATCAGATGGGATTCATCTGTCTAGGAGGAAAAAGAGGACTGTAGCCCATAAGTTAGTGAGGCTGATCAGGAGGGCTTTAAACTAGGTTTGAAGGGGGAAGGGGTTGAAACCGGGCTCTCCAGTGATCAACCTAGGGATGGAAAGCCTGAGTTAAGAATTAAATCAACAGCCCACCTGAAGTGCATGTACACTAATGTACGCAGTATGGGCAACAAACAAGAGGAGCTGGAAGCCACTGTGCAGCACGAAGGCCATGATGTAGTCGCCATCACAGAAATGTGGTGGGATGACTGGCATGACTGGAGTGCTGCTATGGAAGGCTACAAGTTCTTCAGAAAGAACAGGCAGGGTAGGAGAGGTGGAGGGGTGGCTTTATATGTTAGGGAGTCTCTTGACTCTGTTGAAATTCAGGTCAGCAACGATAAGGTTGAGTGCCTGTGGGTCAGAATCAGAGGGAAGACCAACAAGGCCGACATCATCATAGGTGTCTGTTACAGACCGCCCTACCAGGATGATGAAGGGGATAAATTATTCTACAAGCAGCTGGCAGATGTCTCGAAATCGTCAGCCCTTGTCCTTATGGGTGACTTTAACCTGCCGGATATCTGCTGGGAGCTCAATACTGCAGAGAAGAGGCAGTCTAAGAGGTTCCTGGAGTGTATAGAGGACAATTTCCTTCATCAGCTGGTAAATGAACCTACCAGGGGTAAGGCCCCGCTAGACCTGCTGTTTACAAACAGAGAGGGGCTGGTGGGAGATGTAGTGGTTGAAGGCTGCCTGGGAAATAGTGACCATGAAATAATAGAATTTTCAATACTCAGAGATTCAAGGAGAGCCAACAATAAAACCTCTACGCTGGACTTCCGGAGGGCAGATTTTGACCTATTCAGAAGTCTAGTCCAGAGCATACCCTGGGAAACAACCCTTGAAAACAAGGGGGTTCAGGAGGGATGAATGTGCTTCAAGCAGGAAGTTTTGAGAGCACAGGAACAGGCCGTACCGGTGTGCCGAAAGGCAAGCCAGTGGGGAAGACAACCAGCTTGGTTGAACAGGGAGATTCTGAAGGAAATCAGGGATAAAAAAGAGAGTTTACCAACTATGGAAGAAAGGGCTGGCTACTTACGAAGAATTCAGGAAGACAGCTAGATCATGCAGAAAGAAAATCAGGGATGCAAAAGAGCAATTCGAAGTTAAATTGGCCACTTCTGTTAGGAATAACAAAAAGTCCTTCTATGAATACATTAATAACAGAAGGAGGGGCAAAGAAAACCTCCATTCTTTGATGGACTTGGAGGGAAACATAGTTAATAGAGATGAGGAGAAGGCTGAGGTACTTAACACCTACTTTGCCTCAGTTTTTACCAGTAAGACAGGTGGCCCTCAAGGCAACTGGCCTCTGGAGCTGGTAGACAGAGATAGGAAAC
>NW_020955230.1:8705-71440 GCF_003031625.1 Empidonax traillii | reverse complement strand
GACAGGTGGCCCTCAAGGCAACTGGCCTCTGGAGCTGGTAGACAGAGATAGGAAACCAAATAGCCCCCTTGTATTCCGGGAGGAAATAGTTGGTGACTTACTGAATCATCTGGATCCTCACAAGTCTATGGGACCAGACAGGATCCATCCTAGGGTAATGAGGGAGCTGGCAGAAGAGCTTGCCAAGCCGCTCTCCATCATCTTCCAACAGTCCTGGCTCATGGGGGAGGTCCCAGATGATTGGAAGTTGGCAAATATCACCCCAATCCATAAAAAAGGATGCAAGGCTGACCCTAATAACTACAGGCCTGTCAGCCTGACCTCACTGCCTGGCACAGTTATGGAACAGATCATCCTGTGTGCAATCACACAGCAGCTACAGGATGGACAAGGGTTCAGACCCAGCCAACATGGGTTTAGGAGGGGCAGATCCTGTCTGACCAACCTGATCTCCTTTTACGATCAGGTGACCCACCTGGTGGATGAGGGAAAGGCTGTGGATGTGGTGTATCTGGACTTCAGCAAAGCCTTTGACACTGTCTCCCATAATATACTCCTGGAAAAGCTGGCAGCCCATGGCTTGGACAGGGGCACTCTGTGCTGGGTCAGGAACTGCCTGGAGGACCGGGCCCAGAGAGTGCTGGTGAACGGGGCTGCATCCAGCTGGCAACCGGTCACCAGTGGTGTCCCCCAGGGATCAGTGCTGGGCCCAGTCCTGCTTAACATCTTTATCGATGATTTAGATGAGGGGATTGAGTCCATCATCAGCAAATTTGCAGATGACACCAAGCTGGGAGGGAGTGTCGGCCTGCCAGAAGGCAGGAGGGCTCTGCAGAGGGATCTGGATAGACTGGAGAGATGGGCTGACTCCAATGGGATGAAGTTCAACAAGGCCAAGTTCCAGGTCCTGCACTTTGGCCGCAACAACCCCCTGCAGCGCTACAAGCTGGGCACAGAGTGGCTGGAGAGCAGCCAGGCAGAAAGGGATCTGGGGGTGCTGATCGACACGAGGCTGAACATGAGCCAGCAGTGTGCCCAGGTGGCCAAGAAGGCCAATGGCATCCTGGCCTGGATCAGGAACAGTGTGGCCAGCAGGAGCAGGGAAGTGATCCTTCCCCTGTACTCTGCACTGGTGAGGCCACACCTTGAGTATTGTGTTCAGCTCTGGGCCCCTCAGTTCAGGGAGGATATTGAGGTGCTGGAGCGGGTCCAGAGAAGAGCAACCAGGCTGGTGAAGGGACTTGAGCACAAGTCCTATGAGGAGAGGCTGAGGGAGCTGGGGTTGTTTAGTCTGGAGAACAGAAGGCTTAGAGGTGACCTCATCACTCTCTTCAACTACCTGAAGGGAGGTTATAGCCAGGTGGGGGTTGGTCTCTTCTCCCAGGCAACCAACAATAGGACAAAAGGACATGGGCTCAAGCTCTGCCAGGGGAGGTTTAGGTTAGATGTTAGGAAGAAATTCTTTACAGAGAGGGTAATCAGGCATTGGAACGGCCTACCCAGAGAGGTGGTGGATTCACCATCCCTGAAGGTTTTTAAAAAGAGATTGGATGTGGCCCTTAGTGCCATGCTATAGTAACTGGAGTTGGATCAGGGGTTGGACTTGATGATCTTGGAGGTATTTTCCAACCCAATCTATTCTATGATTCTATTCTATAATTCTATAGAATACTCTGAGTGGGAACAGACCTACAGGGATCATCAAAGTCCAGCTCCTGGCCCTGCACAGGACAACCCCAAGAATCACACCTTGTGCATGAGAGTGAAACATGTATTTGTTTTCTCTACACAGTGCACCTTTTTGCACATATTAATGTATTTGTAATGCAATTTTTCAGATGCAAAACACGAGAAAAGACTTTTCACTGAGACCTTTATGAAGGTTTGGTCTTAACAAAGAACAGGTTGGTTACATTTTCACTATAATTTGTCCCAAAATCTGAAACAAAAACTGTCTTGCATTTTACTGTGGGTTTTCTGAATACTTTAAAGCCTTTGGAAATGTGAATTGCTGCTTGCTCTTTTGGTTCTGAAAACCTGAAAATAATTAAATTGAAATAGAATTGTGTTGGTAAGGCATGTGGACATGTAATATCCTTTAAAACCCTAAAACTCCTTCCACGGTTTTCCCAACTATAGGATAAGAAATCAAGATTCATAAAAACATCATTAGTGGACTAAGGAAGGATGTTAATTATCCATTTTCCACTTTGATTATTGGATTATTTTTGATTATTGGAAAAAATATGAAGTTCACTTCAACTAGTTTTAATTGATAACAGAAATTTATTTGCGCTTTTCTTTTTTTTTTTTTTTTTTTAAGGTAAATCTTGCCTTAAATGTATCTGAAACCTTTTTGTAGAGGATATACAAAACAAATAAAATAAAACATTTTTCCTCATTAGCTGCCTGAAGTTTTCATTACAAAACCAACCGAAGAGATATTTTTTACTGTGACAGGGAAAAAACTCAAACCCATGAAGCTTAATTTATTCATCATTTGGTCATTCCAATTTGAAAATAAAACCATTTACATATGAAAGACCTCTTCTTAGAACATTTTTTATTTGTTTGTTTCATAATAATTGCATTTTTTTGATTCCTAAGTAATTGTTCTTTTTGTTGATTTTTAACAATAAAACCTCTAATCAATATATTGGTCAGAATGATGTAACTCTGCCTTTCCAGCAGTCTGACCCCAGCTAATCCATGGCACATCTGTCCTTGAGTCTTCAGTGTTAGATTTGTATCAAAAGACCAAAGAAAAGACAGCAAGATAACTTAAGGGAGGTACTTGTCTTACTAAAAATTCAATGCTTTAAATTTTGAGGATCAAATTAACACCACTTTTTATAAAATGAAGACTAAAATAAAAAAAAAAAAAAAGGAAATGGTCAAGCACAGGAATTTTTTTCCCTATTTTTAAAAGAAATACATTTGGCATGCTATTCCTTTTGACATAAAGTCTTATTTTGAAAGAGGTAAAAACAAAACACCAAAACTAAAACTAAGAACTAAGAGAAGATGTTAGAAAAGTAATGATAATTTCCCAAGATTTTAGAGAGCAGAGACTTCTATTAAATATGTAAATACTACATGTTTCTAAGGAGTTGTATTTTCAAAAATTAGGTCTTACTTCTTTCCACTGAAAAAAAGCTGTTCTGCTGTCAGCTATACAAGGGAAAACTACAGCTAAGCCATCTGTTCAGTTACATTTCTTGGTATTGAGGGTAATGGACTGGTTGCAATTCACTGCTTAGCAGATAATTAAGCATCAGTTTATTTAATTATTAATATCAGTTTCAATAATTATTGAAATTAGATGTAGACTTTAATAGTTGTGCAGGAGAAAAATCAATTATATAAAATAAGGTTTAAAAAACACTTCTACTTTTATTTTTCTTTTTTCTTATTGAAATAATGGTAAATTTGAGAGGTCTAATTAGTTGTTCCTTCCTCTCCCAGTTGTTGGGACAGTCATGGGGTCTAAACTCAGGAGACTTTCTATACATATATATATTTTTGGTTCCTGGAACCAAAAACTGCTTCTTGCAAGTTGTGCGTATGGATTTTTGCTGCAAAGCCAACTGCTTGTAGTGCACACAATTTGCAGCAATGGCAATGAATGTTTAACAACTGTAGAAGCTGTATACTGTAACCCTCAAAGGAATACCCACAGTCAGTGCAATGGGTCTGTTCACTAATAGCTTGGAAATTTTGAGTTTTATGGTTAGAAGGAGAAAAGGACAATTGAAATATCCTCATATTTAATTTTATTTAAAAACAGGTTGCTCTTCTTGCAATTTATCATTTAGCAAGATTCTAATCACAATAGCTCTGACCCTAAGCATGGCACAGCATTTTCAGCACCCTGGACTGAAACTTTCTTGATACCAGAAGCTTTTTTACATTCAGAATCAGCCCCACAAGCTCAGTTTTTGAGCTGTCTAGCACAAACAGTTACCTTGATAAGGCACTGGCATTTATTACTACTACACTAGTTAATTTGCAATAACATTTATTTTTGGCTTATCTCCCTTGTCCAACCAACATGTTGATACCAGGCAATTTTATAAAAAGTCACTGTGTACATAGGCTAACTCAAAATGCAGTTGGATATTTTTATGGTACTGACTGTAATGAATCTGCTTATATTTCTTCTTCCTTATCCTGTTGAGGTAACCCAGCCTGTCTGAATACACCCTGGCCTTTCTGTGGCTCTCCTCTCCTTCTTTCCTATTGCTTGTCTGAGCCACTTGTGTTCCTTTACACTGTGCAGGGCAGATGCATTCAAAGTAACATTCAAAACCAATCTGTTAAAAACAGAAAATTTGGGAAACTTTATACACTTATGAGACTTTCAGATTGTCTGCGTTGTGAAAGGACTTAAATTAAACTGTTGATAATCAAATTGAGAGACACACAGTAGCATCTCCTGTCCCCTCTTTCCAAAAGGTGCTATCCAGATGGGAACTTATCCATTTTGTCAGGCCTAGGAATGTCCCATGGGAGAGCAGTTTATTCTGAAATTGATCACCTTTACTCATTGTCTTGCATGTAATGCCTTCCAAATGCCAAGAACCTGTTGATAAACACCCATATCTGCTGGTTTCTAATCCAATGGACTATGCATGATTCAATATTAACTATATTATTCACACTCAGATACTCCCAAGATGCAAGCCTTAATCTCTAACCCCACTTCCAAAGAAATGAGCCTCTGTTTGATTTTTTTTTTTTTTTCCCTTTGGCAGAGCAAGCCAATACTGAAAAGTTTTAAATGTCTTCCTTATCAGGTCTGAAGTTTTGGTGAAGCTTTTTTGAAGACATTGACGTGTCTTTCTTCTCTGAATTCACCAACCTATTGCTTTGAGTTCAACTGAGCAGCTGATACTTAAAAATTTGGGTACAATAACATGGTTTTTGGTTTCTGTTTACTTAAGTAACTCTATCAATGTTTTGCAAAAACATGGCATTGTCTTTAAAAGAAAGATAAAACATACTCAGATTTCCTACAATATTGTTTGCAGAAGAAAACCCTGTCCCAGTCATTCAGTGCTATATAAACTCTTTCTGCATTCTTTTCCTTTCTCTCTTCTATCTCTTCCAGACTGAAGCATTCTAGGCTTTGAGAACTATGAGAACTTTGAGGACTATGTTTGATAATTGGTACATTTCTGCATAGTTTACAAAACTGATGAAACTAACTTTCTACATTCAACACCTCAAGTGGTGGGTGTGTTTAAAATTCAGAAGGTTGTTCTGCAGCATCATCCTCATTCCAGCTCCTACAAAGAGAGCTCTATAAAAACTCAACAGCAACCAGTTGAGAAGGTACTGTTTGCATTTACTTATGAATAACAAAAAACACTAAACTGAAGTTGGCCGTTAAAAATTTCAGGTTTTTTATCTCTTTTCTCCTTCTCACTTGCTTTTACCTGGATCTCCAGTGTGTAACATAATAGCAATCAACACAAATAAATCAAAAAACCCAAACCAACTGAATGAAAACACCATCTTACCCTCACTAGCCCCTACCCAATGAACTTATTTTCAATCTAGATGATAATAGAAGGAAGGTTCACAAGTGGAAGCAGCAGAAGAGGTGTAAAGACAGCTTGATGGTGTGTTTTAGGGTGTAGAAAATCTCTGGTGTTACTGTAGAAGTGGGATTTTTGGGCTAGCTATCTGAGAAATGTGCACATGGGCATGGCCCGGATATCCGCAGTAATAACAGAAAGATCAGCTTGAATTTCACTCTCCTGACTTCAGCACCATTGCTTTTGGCACAGCTCATACAGCTGATGCAATACTTTATAAGCCATTCCTTATTAAAAGGGAATTTGAGAAAGTGGCTTAGAATGCCCACAGAAAATCTATATTAATCTACTTTTTTTTTTGTACAGTACTAAAGGAAACTGCAGCTGAGAAGTTGACAGTGGCCAGCAATAAACACCCATCCATTCCTGATGAATGAAATAAACCACTGTTTTCATGAATTCTGAAATGCAGTTAAGAACACCTAAACCTCCTTTTATGTCAATATGTAGAAATATATGCACACACAGCCAAAAATATTCTTCCCTTTCCAGGTCTTCCCTAGATAATGTATTAAACAGATTAAGGAAGCAAACAAAGGAAAACTTTAATATAAATTAATACTCCCACACAAGTATTTGCAAGGTGGCTTTTTAAGGTAATCTCTTACAGGATATTTTATGCATAATTAATTTATGTTTCAATCATACAAATATGGTCTTAACTTGCATTGGAACAACTTTATCCCTGTAGAATACAGAGGATAACTTAGTCCATACTCTGTTATTAAGTAAGATCTGAACTGAATGAAATAGTGACACTCAGCAAAATATTTGTCTTCATCAGATAAACTAGTCCTCACAATATACCTCTTCTGAAAAACCATTTCAGTGTAATGCTGTGTCATTGATATTGGAGTATTAAAGTAATGGAAAAAAATTTCATGTGCTTGATTAAATCAATACTTTCATATGCAACAGCTCAATAAAATACAGACAGAACGTCCAAACTTCAGTATCAGAGAAGAGACTCGAGGTAGATGTGTTTAAAATGCCAATGAAAATGCAAATGGAATGAAGAGATAATCAAAGCATCAAGAAACTGAGTCTTCAATAAAGTATTCCTATAATAGAACAATCTAACAATTTTTTATTTTTTTTTTCTAGTTCTAGACTTGTGTAACAATAGGAACAACATCTTTCCCAGCATTAGATTTTAATGAGCAAAATACTTGGAAGTATCAATAGTCAAGAGGTCCTTTGTAATTGCACTGGCATTCTTGCTGTGTTAATGCAGGAGCTCATTAGCAGGAGGCCACTTATGAAGAAAATCTAATCATCATACTGACTTCTGCTATTTTTTTTTTTTGTGCATATCTATATTGGAAAATGGTCAGTTTTGCTTTGCAAAGGCACTGCGTAAACAAGATATTGTGGATGTCCAACCGATGCTATTTCTGAGAGGTGATGGTGGAGTGAACATTTAGGCACAGCTGAGAATACTGATTACATTTTTCCTCCTCAAGTGCTGAAATCCAAACTGAACGTCCAGGGTTAAATGGCATTCTCTCCTTCCAGCGCTAACTCTGCGAGATCTTTAAACTGTGTTCACTGAACTATGGAATGTGGCTGTTCACCTGTCGTGGTTTTGCCCCCTCAGCCCATCCCTGGGGCTGATGATGGTTTTGTCCAGGTGATTTCCGGACAAAAAGACCAATCAAAAGTCCAGAAACGCCTTTGCTAATTACATCTTCAAGAAAAACGGAAGAGAAGGTTGTTGACGCAGTTGAAATTAGAGCAGCAGCCATGTAGGGGAGAGGAATAGCGGCCCGAAGCAGGGCCAGACTCCCTCCTCCCCCGGCTTGGGCCGGGGGGGGAGCAGGTGCAGCACTGAAGTCCTCCCTTCTCTCTTGTAAGAGAGTGAAGAGAAAAAAAAAAGTTTAAAAGACGGACTACTTAGACAGAAACCGCTGTGGAAAAATTCCAGTCAAAAGATAACGGAGC
Source organism: Empidonax traillii (assembly GCF_003031625.1). Classification (NCBI taxonomy): domain Eukaryota; kingdom Metazoa; phylum Chordata; class Aves; order Passeriformes; family Tyrannidae; genus Empidonax; species Empidonax traillii. The sequence goes on along the minus strand of NW_020955230.1, from coordinate 63,899 downwards.
TTCCAAGGTCGAAGCTGGCAGCTGAAACTGCAGCAAGAAAAATAAAGTGCGAAAGGGGGGGAAGCTTGTTTTCCCCCTGCCTTTCTGCTCTCTCTCCTTAGCAGGGAAAAGACTAAAAAGTAATCCCTGCCACCTGTAAAAGTTTGTTAGAATAAGGAGACCTCCCATGCAACTGATAAAGAAGTCTGTGGATGTACCAAAGAAAACCGAGACTTCATGAAAAAGACTAAAGTGAGGCAGAGTCCTAGTGGAGATTTATAACCCTGAGGGAAACCTATGTTAGAACAGTGACAACTCAGGTGAGATACGAGATCCGTGCGTGTGTGGATCCATACTGCTATTGAAGATTTTGTAACTCTGAGAAATCTCATGCTGGAACGAAATGACCCATGTGAGATGCTGAAACCCGTGTGTGTGTGGAATCCGTGCTAAACCCATGCCGAGACGTCTATCAAGGACTATTCTCCCATGGGGAGGGACCTCCATAGGGAAACAGGGGTGAACTCTTAAACCATTAGCCCCTGTAACCCTGTGGAAGAAGATCCATAGTAAGCAAGTGTCCCCTTGCAAGCCTATGGAAGAAAACCCTTCGGGACCTGAATAATCTCCAGCCTTCAGTCTTAGCCCAGGAGGGGGGTAAGCCCAGCCCTAGAAGCCAACACAAAACGAGAGGGAGAGAGAAGAAATTCCAACTGCAATGAAAGTGCTGCTGCTACTGCTGAAGATCTGTTACTAAAGGGAAAAAGCTGGAACTCCAAAGATACAGAATGAGACTACTTCTTCTCCTTGGACTGGTATAAAAGAGAAGAAGTATTTTTGTGTAAATATATATTACACTTCAACTTGAGTAAAAATTGTTATAGATATAGTTCTTTAGTTTTTAACTTATTAGTAATTTTTATTTTACTAGTAATAAATATTTATACTATTTTCCCCAAGTCCTATCTCCCTTTTGTCTACAAATACCTTCTCTCAACTAGTAGTAATTGTGTGGGGGGTGGAAAGCAAAATTAACCCAAAGCAAAACCACGACATCACCTTTGTGATGAAGACTTGCAGAGCTAAGAAAGGTGTTCAGTACCTCTGTGAAAGCCAGGAAATAAAGTGTAATTAAATCACATCTATGCTTTTAGAAGCTCTTAACCCAGGAACTTTGACAGAAAATGTAGACATACTTGTACTGGACTGAAATCTCTCTCTCCATAAAGATGTGAGAGGCCAGGTCCAAATGTTTTAGGTCTAGAAGCAGTCTAAAGATGTTGATTTGATGTCTTTCTATTGAGATTTCCCTAGCTTTTCCTTCCCAGGATGGTTCAAGGAAAGCCTGGGCTGTGTAAGCACGAAAAGGTAACACCATGGTTTAGCCGTGGCTCAGGACTGTACCAGGTGTCTCAGCACTGGGGAAGTGTCAAGGGCAAAGAGTTACATCTACCATTTCATTTCTAAATGTGCCCCCAAAAATGAAAAGCACTGATCCCTTTACTGCCAGTTGACAACACTGCCAGGTATTTAAAAGTCTATTTCAGCTTTAAGGCAAACTGCGAAAAATCCTATATTTATAAGGAAATAAACCGTCATCCATTAAATACTGAATGTAAGGAAGTATATCCCTAAAGATATATGTCAGCCTGCTTTAGTTGTATCTTCAGTAATTATTTTTCTTCTCCACATTCAAAATGGAAAGCACCTTAGTTTCACTTAAAATGAAAAAGGAAACCTAAGAAGAATTCTGGGAAAAAAAAAATTCCAAGGAACAAAACTGAAAATAATAGAGAAAATCACATTGAAAAGCCTAGATCTGCTGCAAACACCTGTTCCCCTCTCCTGCTCCCAGAAAACTGTACTTGCAGGACACAGAATAGGATACATCACATTTGCTTGGCTGCAGACACACATTTTGCAGTCTGAGTGACGGACTTGTTCCTTTTCCTGTTCCCATGTCATTCTGAGGCAGGAGAGTGGGAACTCGCTGCACTGAAGTGTCAGTTGCTGCTGCCTTCACACCTTCTTCTGTTCTGTAAGTTTTAAATGTGGAAAACAACTAACTTTGTAAAGACATCAAATATACACTAGACTCTTATCTTACACAAACTTGTCTATCACAGCTAGCATGATTTTGCTCTCAGAAATGATAAATTTCATGAGATGGAAAGTAGGAAGCATATATAAATGAAACCAATTTGACGTTATATTATAACTGTAAAAGTGTGGAGTTTTTCCTGTGTGTTTTTTTTTTTGTTGTTGTTTGTTTGTTTGTGGGTTTTGGGTTTTGTTGTGGTTAGTTGGTTGGGTTTGGGGTTTTTTCTGGCCTATATGAGTTTAATAACAATAAAGCGTCGTCAGAGACAGTCTGTAATTTATGAAATTCAAAATTATTTTGCCATGGGCCTTTTTCTGTATACCAATTGCACACAGGCAAAAAATAAATCTGTACTTGCCACAGTCACTGTTTATACTCAATACTTAGGTTTGAAAATGTTTGTAGCACCGTGTAAGTGGAAGAATTAATAATTTGATAATGATTTATTAATGTTAACATTTCTAATTATTTTCAGATCTTAATAGACATAGAGTATTCCAAATTTTTAAATTCTGCATTTATCTTTTTCTAAATGTCTAATTAATTTAAACTTAATTTTGATTTTCAAGGTTTTTGGGTTTTATATTAATTACACTGTTCTTTGTAGCATCTGATTTTGACTGTTGAGTTATACAAGGATATGTGTGGAGGTTTTCTACACCCTGTGTTCTAAATGTTCTTTATTTATTGTTAAAGTCTTTTGACTGAATGTGAGTTAGAACTTCCTGGTGAGCCCACAGTTATGTAACTGAGGACACTGTGGAGGAAGGGGAAGGGTGCGGGGAGACAGGTCAGATGCTCTACATGAAAAAGAGATCATTACTATAATGTACCTTATGAATATTGAAAGCATAACTCAGAAACAAAGACATTTTTGTGGTTTTGTTTAGTCTGCTTGGGTAAGTTCCTAAGTTTCCCCTCAGCACTGTCCAAGTCGAAACCTTATATGTGACACCATTGTATATATGTATATATGACAGCAGCAAATGAACACACCAGATCCTCCTGATGCACTTTTATTTATGCTTATGTGTTTATTTGCCTCTTTACATAACTGCAGATATCTTCAGGGTTCTCTAAGCACTCACTATCTATTCATTCATAGTGATAGAATTTAGGTTTATGGGAGTTGTATTGCTCTGCCTGGTGAAATAAAAACACAGAGAAGAAATGGGGAGAAGCTGAATACGAGCTGAGTGGGCCCAGTATAATGGAAATTGCACTTTGTGAGGAAAAATTCCCTGCCATTTGCTGGGTAAGACAGTTGTGAAGACAAAAAAGCTGTCACTGAGATTCACTGGAGATATTATGACTAACAGAAATTCAAAGAACTATACAGATAAATTCTATTCACACGGTAGATTGCATTTGCCATCACATAGTGGAGCCACAAGGGTGTATTATGGCTGAATTTGATCAGTTAGTTTTTCTTGCTGTTAATTTGCTAAATTAGGCTTTGGGTTGATCTCTATTATGTCCTGTGTCAGTTTCATTGATGTGTCTCTAGTAAATCTAAAATGTGCATCCATGTCTGTATTTCCAGGGGTGAGAATAATGTTTTTTTCTTATTTTTGATCCAGTCATTTATTTTCATAGGAACAAGGCCTGCTTTGGACTGAAAAAACTTCATTCCCTGTCTTTGCAAAGCTACAGCCTTTTTTGCTACAGTTAAAACTCAAACCAGTTAACCTTTGGTCATATGCTTCCTGCAGTGCTGGGTAATTTAAACTTTGCAGGCAAACTCTGCTCAGTGTAGTGCTGCACAATCTGATTTTCACTTTGCCTAGCAGTTCATTTTTGCTCCCATTTCCTCATATAACAACTTCTAAGCTGTGCCACAGACTTGTGCCTTCACCTCACAGTGAGTAATGCCTACCCAGCTTGGGCTTTAGGATGTTCTTTCATGCTGCTTCTTTTCATCCCTTCTGTCCCAGTTTAAATGTGACAAGGGTCTTTTGCTGAGGGTGAGTAAGGAGAAAAGACCCAAACTTCTCTCTCTAAGCAATTATAAATCCAAAATTAAAAGGCTCCAATTGAAGGAAAACAAATTATGGAAAAGGAAAAATAACAGCCCTTTATTAAAAGCATGTGTGTATTAACAGAAACACACAAAAAAACCCCAAGTAAAACAACTAAACAGCACTCCTATACCCACAAACAACCCCTTCAAAAACAAACTTATAAACCGGCAAAAGGAAAAGTAAGCAGTTCAATTTTTGCGCCCTTTGGTGCAATTCCAACCACAGTCAATAGGGGGCGCCTTCGGGTGACTGGAGATGCAGAACTTGTAATGTCCTATAGCAGTCACCAGGCGGCGCTGTGAGATCCCTGGTTGCCACCACGTGGCGGGGGGTGGGGAAGGCAACACCCTCCAGGATATGTCGGAGAAAAAACAAAAATAAACTCGGTTCCCCTTCCCTTCCCACACTGGGAATGGAGAGAGACGGAGAGTGGGGGTGGGGGGGGGGGGGAGGAAAAGGAGGGGAAAAAAAAGGAAAAAAAAAACCAGCAATAAAACGGAAAGTTCTCCCAATGGAAGAAAAACTCACGATCTTCAGCTGGTCAGAATTTGCTTCAGGCAAAAAACTGCAGCTGGCAACAGCTCAGGGCAGAGAGAGAGACAGTAGCAAGTTTCTCCTCCCACAACGTGTGCTGCCATCCCCAGCCCCAGCCCACCGGCACACCAGCCCGAGCCACACCCCCAGCCCACCAAAATTCCTCCTCCCCTCATTGCACCGGAGAAAAGAGAAAAAAGTAAACTTTAGCTCCTTCATCTGCCTGTTTCCTAGGAGACTAATCTCTAGGCAATGAGTGGAGGGACCGATTCTTTTGTTCGCCTGATAGCTTCCCGATGGCCTAAACACAGGGTACACACTGTAGGGGGAAGGGAAAGAAAAAATTCCTTGCTAAAAGCTGAACCATGACACCTTCCATCTTCCAGTCACAGATAAAAGCACCTTCATGAGCTGTTGCCAGACAAGGAATAATTAAAAATTAGTGTTAAGAGATTGCTACTATTATACGGTATTTCAAATGCATCCTTCAAATTGAACCTGAGAAAATGAGTATTTACTATTTACTATCATGAGAAAATCAGTCAGTTGTGTCTCTCTGGATCATATTTTGCTACTTTTACAGTGACTGACATGGCTTTTGACAGAAATCTCTCTAAACAGTGCAAAAGGAAGAGTAGAAATTCTACCTCATTTTTAAAAAAATATTTGTAAAAGAATGCAGAAGGTGATATGTGTCACTTATTTAGGGAAACACACGTGAAATCAGATGGATTATTTGCAGATGCAGTCTTGCATATAAACTTAGAGATGAATTTTCAATTTATATTAAAATATGAAGGACTGATTCCAACGTAGTTTCTTGTGGTTTTTTTGGTTGGTTGGTTGGTTTTTTGTTTGTTTGTTTGTTTGTTTGGGGTTTTGTGTTTGTTTTTGTTTTGTTTTTGTTTTGGTTTGGTTTTTTTTTAACATCACATTTTTACTCAAAAAAAGGCTGGCAAATCTATGTAGAAGAAATTGTCTTCAAAGTAAGTATAAGCTACCCTTGCTGAAATAGATAAGCACAGGCTTGTGAGCAGATATTTTACAAACATTGTAACACAGGCCTGGGAGTGCAGTGGTAAATCACTGCGGCTGTACTGTATATGGCAATAACTGTGGTTTATTTAGATTCTAATTTTGTCTTTGAACATCCCTATCTGATTTATAATGCAAGCAAAATTATGCTACCTTAGCTACCTATGCAACCTTAGTACAAATTCTTTTCATATACTTATATAAGTTATTCTAGAAACATGAACTGAGGTCAAACACTCAGTTAATGTGAGTGCATGAAATGCCTGTGAACACAAAGATTGCATACTTTGCAAAGCCTGTCCCACAGCATACATGGAGTGCAAATCGCATCACAAAAGTTATGCAAATGCACAAAAAGGACAGATTAGAGACTTCTCTAAGTGAGATATTTTGCTGAATTTCAAAAATCTTTATGATTTTGCGTATTATGTGGAATGCCACATGTACAGAGGTTTAGAGTGCATGGGACTAAATCAGTTTTCAAGTGAGTACAAAGAAAGATGTTGTGAACCCTGCATGCAAACAAGGTTGATGGGGCTTGTTGCAGACCAATAGATAGGCGGAATTACTCTGTCTGGGATGGTTCTGCCAAAGCAGATCAGAAAATATTTATGGAGTCCTTTGTATCAGCATAATGACGAGAAGGTGCCCTTCAGGTATTGGTGGGAATTGCTGGTGTAGTACCACTCACACATACCACTGAGATTCAGAGCTAAGAACATTTAAAAAATATTTCTCTCTATCCACAGATTCCACAAAAGTACAATCAGCACATTCTAGACATAGCCTCATACTCAATGTGTATATTTCTGTATTTGAGGATGGGGAGAGGTGTTGTTTTACTTATATGAAATTTTTCAAGGTGCAATTTATCTTTTTTCTTTCCTTCCAAATTTCAAAAGTAGAGGAACTGATTTATTTCTTTGTAGTAGAGATAGGTACCCCTCATATCTTCCAGCAATCATGTTTCACACCCAAAAATGAAACATGATTGGACATGTGTCAGAAATCTGTTTTTGCAGACTCTTGATTTGCAGAGTGCATACTTCTTTGCTACTGCAGTGAATGAGGCAAAGATCCATTTTAATTTCATGTCTGGAAAACAGACTTTCAGTGACTTTGCAGCCTATTTCATAGGCAGATGCCTTTTGTTCAACAACTGTGTGTCTTTTTTTAGAGGCAAAATTTTATGATGAATTACGATAAGCTATGCCCCTCTCCCTATTTATTTAATATCACCTCAAGCTGTATTCCAGAGACATTCATCTGTAAAATATGTTCCTACCACAAAGGAAACTGATAAGGGAGGTGAAACCATGCCTCAGCTCTTCTAAGTGCCATTTAAAGTCTGCTCATACTTTGGTACTTTTCTTATGTGTCATCATAGTACAAGGTGAAAAGTTTGGAAAAAAAAACAAAACCAAAACCCACAAGCAAAGAGACCAATGCCACACAAACTAAGGACGTGCTTTTAAAATAATCGTGCTTTGTACATAATCCTTTAATCTGCCTTGTGACTGGACCACTGGTGTCTTGGAAAGCAAATTTGCTCACTTTTGGAGGTCAGCTCTAAGTCTACTTATAATATCAATACAAAATCAAGAATACCTGAAGATATTCCTAATATTACAATACTTCTGAGTGTACATGTTTTCATCAGGAAATAACAAAAGGGTATGTACAATGGGCTGTGAGACACACAGAACAGATGCACAGATGCACAGATTCAGGCACCGGCATGTCCTTAGGTCTGCCCTCATTTCCATTTAATATCAGTAGAGTAGAGCTTCAGTTACAGAGAGAAGTGAGAAATATGTTTCAGATGTAGTAAATAAATTCTAGGCATCACCGCCTCTGAAAAGAAATATTTTCTTTGGCTTTTTTTAAAGCTGAACCACTACCGTCTGTTCTGCTCTCTAATTGCAAGTGCACAATGCAAATAATTCACAAATATGTCATAAAAAATGAGATAGAAACTATTTAGACCTCTGGTTGTGTATCTCCTGGTCTTAATTCTTCTAAGGAAACATCTGCCTTATTTTTCTCTACTTTTTCAGGCAGTTAGAGAAACTGGTCCCTTGTCACAATGAGATCTCTGCCATGGTTTAAAGTAAACCAGAGTGAGTCTAAGAACCCTGTTTCGCTCACACAAGCTACAACTCAGCAACTTTCATTAACATTTAAATGCATTGAGTATATTCTCTGGATTTTCTCATCACATCTGCTGCTGCTCTCCTGAAGTTATTTTTAGGGTTGGTTCTTCTTTCGAGGTGGCAATTAAGTGCCTTCAGGATGATTCCGACCATAGTGGAGGAAATATTTAAAGGACAGAGATTGAGCAGATTTAGGTTTTATGATGGTATCTCTCTTACAGTTATTATTTGGTGAAGGAAAAAAATAAATGTATTTTCTTCAAGAAATGGGTCAGCTGTGTTTGGAGTAAGAATCAGTTTGTCATGTTAAAACAGTCTGAGGCTGTTTCATGAAGCTGTAAAATGGTTGAAGGCTGTTTCATCTGTTCACAGAATAAAAAGTTACATCAGCTTCTTCACCACATTTCCATCCTTTCCCTGCCTTTCCTCAGATAGCTTCACACTTTGTGTGGCAGGTGACACAAAAACTACATGGGGAAGGTGTCCCAGCTGAAAATTGTCCTGGCCAGAACAGTGAGTGTTCCCTGGCCAGGCTGGGTCCTAGATCTATCTCCCCAGGTCTACCGATACAAGCAGAAACAGCTGTGAGGAGAAAAAGCAGGTCAGGCTTTTCTTGTGAGCTGCTTCTTTGTTCACTCTGGAATTAATGCCAGTAAAGGTGGTGAAAAAGCCTGATTATTATGAGGGCAGTCTAGATTGTATTTCTGGCAGAGAAAAATCTGCACTGAATTCCACCCCTATAGACTTCAAATTGCTTTTTTTATACCTACCTTTCTTGAGCACACATCACCTGGATGGAACCTTTTAGTCTTCAGGGCTTCTGCTCAGGCTCAAGAGATGATCCCATTCCCAGGAATCCAAGACTATCTCTGTCTGTGAACATTTTGAAGCTTATAGGGCTAGAGAGGGAGTTCCCTGGGGTGTTTGTTTTTTGTTTTTGTTTTTGTTTTTTTTTTTTTGTTTTGTTTTTTTTTTCAATAAAGCCCCTAGCTGTTCTGAGCAGATGTGAGCTCCTCACTTTGCAGAATATCAGGATAAACCTTGCTGAGAAAATGGTCAGGACCAACAAGTCCAGAAAAATCAGAAACTTCCCAAGCACACACACTTTCCTTTCTGTACTTAACTTTATGTAACCCTAAGAGAATTAATATTTCTCTAATTTGAAACTTAGAGACTTAAGGGTGTGGGTTTTTTGTCCATATACTCCAAACAGCAGAGACCTGTGAAGGTATGACTCTTTAAAATCAAGTGTCAATGTGCTGAGGCCCTGCCCTTCACTGCACTTCAGAAGCATTCAGTGTGCTGGTGGAAAGAAACTTTGCTTTAATGCATCCTTTTAAAGGCAGACAATATTTCACTCTCCTTGACTCTGAGCTAGCTAGCAAACAGTGAGAGGGAAATGCTTTATAATGATGGCATTGACAGGGGTTTTGTTGCATGTCGTTCAAGCTGTGACAGAGCAAATGAACCCAGACTAGTGGATCTAGGCCACTCTTGCAAAGGACTTATGAGTATATACAAAAGTATTTAGCATGACAGAAGCTTCAAAAAAAGCATAGGACTAAGGACTCCACTCTATGCAGTTCTCCATGTAAAGAAATTACACACTCAACAGTAAAGTATTTCTCTAATGCACATGGTTTTATATTCATGACCTGATTTCACGGATGGCTCTAATTTATCTAGGCTGTTGTAATGTGAAGTACAATAGTTATATCTAAGGAGCATTCTTTTTGTTATTAGCTTCTCAAGATTCCATGACAACTCCTTTACCTCATCAGCAGGTTTGTTTTCTCTTTTAATTTATGAAGTTGAAGGGAAATTTCTCCCTTACAGTGAATCAGTATGTGAACACTTTACAGTTATTAAAACTTTGATTGATATTATGCTTGATCTTACTATATCTGCTGTGAATCATTAGATAGGAAACTTAATAACCAACCTCTCAATATGTCTGTACATCTGTGTGCAGCTGTGTCAGACTTGCATGCACTTTTAAATCACAAAGAAAAAAATATTTGGAGAAGATAAGGGTCAGAATTTATCCTTTCAGAATAAGGATTTCAACTGAAAGATAAGACCATTTAAAAGAGGAAAAATGTGACTTTCTTCTTTTGCTCATTAGCTGCATACAGAAAATGAAGTATACTTCAAAATCCATTCCTATGGTTTCAGTAATTTTCCATAAAGGGCCATTGCTTCTTATCCTAAAGTCCTATTCTCTCAGTCCTAAAAGTGTGTCAACAGATAATAGACTGGCAACAACCTAATGTACATCATAATTCATGTGTATTTTTGTAATGTGGACATTCCCCTCATGGATAAAAAACTGAATTTGGCTTTAGTAACAGGTGATTTTCAGAGAAAGTACAGAGAGTGTAAGTACAGATCTGCTCATCTTTAGGAAAAATGAAGCAGAAAGCTCAGGTGCCTCATGCTCAGCATCATCCAGCTGAATCTGGACACGAGTGTCACCTAAAGTCATTGTCTCACCATGACTTCCTGGGATTTTCAGGCAATTGCAACATGTGCTTTTGCAAATTGACAAGATGGAGAAGTTAGATGTTTTGCAATGAGCCAACATTTCCTTGACTAATGCCAGTAGAGTGGATTTATCTTCTGCTCCAGAGTCATCTGTTTCAGAGATGCAGGTAGATACAAGGCAGCCAAGGTTAGCTCAGAACCACATCTTTAATCCTACTGTTCAAAGGTTGCATAAACTTCTTTGAAAGAAGAGGTTATCTTGGCAGGCTCAGGCTACAGGATGGACACAGCCTTAAGACTATTCTTAGTCATTGGGAATTGGTAAAAAAGTCTGCAGACGTTACTAAACCATCAGAATAGTAATCTGAGGACCAGTGTAACTGTAGAAGAACCTCTTAAGACTCATGTTTGAAGGTAAGTAAATTCAATATAGACAAAAGAAGAGAGATGGATGCATGTGGGAAAGGCGATACAGACAACTTCACATACACAGCTATGGGCACAGAGATGATCATTGTAATAGCCAGTCCCAGGAAAACATAGATCAGTGCTCTGACGGAATTAAAAAATAAATTATTTTTTAGAAACTATATGGGTAGGATGTAAGCACAGAGAAGTTTTACACTATAGTAGTCCATGTGCTATCTGCAGTTTGAAAACTGTGTTCTGCTTTGGCTCCCCTCCTCTCAAAATATAGAAGACCAAGAAAAATTAAAGGGTGACAATGGTCTAGAGCAGAAAGGAAAAATAAATGAAGTGAAAGGATGAAAGTTGAGCCAAGTATATAGTGAAGGCACTGTGAATGAAACATGAAAAATTATATGGGTTCTGCAGAGTTCAAGCAATCAGGCCATTCCTGTGCAGACAATCCTCTCTGCAGGCCAAGGATGGATCCTGGTATGCTGGAGCATGGCTGAGTGAACCTTTCTTCCCTTTGCCACCTCTCTTAACAGTTTGTTCTTCCCTGTGTCATGACTTACAGTGTTGTAGAAAATTGTTGGAGCCAGTGGTGTTATTTTGAGTCATAGCACTCTGAGACAGAGCTAAAATTCAGCCAATCCCTCCTAGGTCGGCTCCTTCTTTCAAACAGAGAATAAAACCAAATCAAATTCATATTGAGAGAGTAGTGGGGGATCCTGCTGCTATGACCATTCCTCTTGCTGGCTTTGGGAAGACTGCTGTAAGGCTGAGATATCCTTTCAGGCATAGGACACAAAAAGTCCATCTCTGCTGAAATAATTTCCTTTGTAGAGGCCCAGACAATAAACAACATGCACAGCCTTAAGGCAAACATGGATAACTTTATTTCAGCAAAGTCTGGTTGTTGAACTTCTAGGTATGTCAAAATCAAAACCAAACCAACTGCAGGCAAACTATTTCTTCATAATTAACAAGCACTTTCCTTAGAAAGACACCAGTCTTCACCTTGACACAGGCCCTGCTGGTCCCTGAGAGGGTCTGTCACAGCTCAGTGTTGCTCCCATAAGACCCACTGCTCAGGGCAAACTCAGCTCCCTCCAGTGCCCACCTCAACACTTGCAAATAGCCATGAGGTTTAGGTAATGGCAGTGCTAATACATTCAAACCATCCACCTTTTTCCAGCAGCACTCCTAGTAGACACAACGTTTGGAAACTGTTTATTTCTTTCTTCCCTGCATGATCTACCTTTGTGAGTGAAAATTTCCCTGGAATAGCCTTAAGCTGAGTAATTACATTTAAGAACAATGAGGTTCTTCATTCAAGCTTGATTAAAAATGTGAGTAGTGGCTAAACAAGCATTCATGGTTTCTGCAGACAGACTATTTAGGCTGAACCCACCACAGTGTGAAGTTAGTAAAATGAACCAAGTGTTATGCACACTGGTTGGTATGATTTAGAAACATCTTGTCAGAATGTCATCTGTGAAAACAAACATTTTTTCCAAATTTGCAGGCTCCTGAGGACCGTAAACGGGAGAAAGCCCCTGTGATTTTCATTCGCTGCAGAATTTCTGCACAGCTCTGTCCCTGATGCTGAGAATCAGGCATAAATCTGTGCTGTTACTGACCAAAGTGAGAAGAAAACAGTGTGCTGTGACCTGTGCACTGGTATGGACTGCCTGTATCCTGCATCCACAGAACTTCCTCAGGAAGTCCCCTGATGTGGATATAATAATTCTTATGGGTAAGTCCTCATTAAATGAGTTGGATTGAAGTGTCTTGCTTTTAAAATTTACATCCATTTATGAAAAGAAACGTTTAGTGCTTATAGACTGATGAATCTCATTAAATCACAGTCCTGCACCTTAATGAAAATGAATATCAGAAAATGAATATGGAAAAGTGGCAATTATTCAGACAAAGAGGTTTCCATCAAGAAATTTTATTTTTTAAAAGAAGTTTTTAAAGTCAGTTTCTTTTGTTCAACATCATAAGAAACACCCCAATCCCTGCTTATTTATTTCAGGTCTTTTTAAAGGAATAACACTAATTCTTTTGTTTAAAATGCCATCATTTAAATCCTTAAAAGGAAAAACAAAAACAAAAAACCCCACCCCCCAAAACAACAAAAACTCACAAAAGCCCCAAACAAAAACAAAAACAAAACCCACACAAACAAAGAAACAAACAGACTATTTAAAACTTCATTCTTGCTCCAGAAAAAAAAAAAATTCCTGAAATTTTTGGAAAATGGGGAAACATTACAATTGTCACTTCCCAGGTCTGACTGTATTTTTCATGCTGTAACTGAAAAATGAATGTCTTTTTCCCATTCCCTTCTTGCTTGCCCATCAAGATGGGCAAATCTCTGTCCCTAATCAGTGCTGGACTTACAGTGTGAGTGGTGATGTCTGCCAGAAAAGCAAGTTATTTCCTTCCTTTCCCCTGGGTGCCTTTCTGAACAAATGATCTTTAAACAGGCATTCAGCTGTATATTTTTTTCCAGGTAAAAAAGGCTTTTGAGAGTTTTTGCTTCATTTTCAGACCTATACAGCACTGTGGTTTCCAAGAAGAATTTTCCCTTAGAGTTATCTGATACCTCTACTCTAAATAATGATCTTAGTACTACATGTACTTTATTTTAAATTTAGGGTGTTTTTCTGTCAAACTAGACTCTACAGGTTGAATTTCTAAGCAAACAAACAGTCTAGAGACAGATGACAAAAAGCTTAACCTTATAGTCACTTTATAGCAAGGATGTAGCTTTCAGAATGGCAATTTGCCAGTGAATGACAGAAAAAATACAATTTAGCTAAACAGGAAGACTGATGTGAAGCTAATCTGAATATTAGAGAGTTGTTTTAGTCCTTCAAGCAACTTCAGAAAACCTTTTACTGCTCTAAGTAAAGAAATCAAGAATCAAATAGGAATAAAAAAGTCAATCTTTCTACAAAGAAATGAATTACTAATGAATAATAATGAGAAATAAATACACTTAATAGACCTCTCACTATTTTTCTTTCAAGAGGCCTACTCACTGCAGTTTCAGACAAGTCATCTGCATGCAAAAAAGATTAGTCAATCTGGAGTGTCATAGGTAAAGAACAATAAGAGAGTAGTCATAGTGTAAAATAGCTCAGCATAAACTTTCATTATCTGTCAGTTGCCTCTTAGGAAAGCAGCTCAAGCAAGGTGTAATGTGAAAATACATATGATGTAGAGTTATTGGTGGTAAAAGGTGATTCAGAAACTCCCCCATAGATGAGGTCTTCACATGCTTATGGAAAAAGAGCATATTTAGCTCAGTAACTAGAGGGTATCTGAACATCAATTTGAGGTTGATAGTCTTAAATGCAGCTTCTCCAAAAATACAGGTTCCATTTAGTTCCAGATTATCACAGCACTGTGATGGAATTTTTCCTTAAAACTCACTGGACACAGTCTATAATACTTCATACTCTTTCATTTTATGTTGTTTGTTCTCCTGTGTTTTCCCCATCACATTCAGATGACTATATCATGGAAGCTAACAGAGCTGTAAATCATGATACAGTGATTTGCGGCTGACACCTGTACATGTGGTTGATTTATATTGGCACCTATGTAGTGTATGGAAGCTTTCCCTGAGAGTCAGCACAGCCCTACTTGGTGCTTATTTACACTGAATATTTACAGAATGTTAACTTCAAAATAATAAGATGAAGCCAAAAAGGTCATAAACAGATATTTTTCCTCTCACAAATGGATTAGGGGCATACCCAGGAAAGGATTGAACCATGCTGTTATCCATACAGATGCTTAAAGCTGTTTCTGCAGTTACAAACCACCTGGAAAAAAAATGAGTGGATGATTTGTGCCAACAGAGAGGAGGACTTCTAGGAACAGAATATATATAAGCACCCAGACTCCAGCACAACCCCAAAAAAAAAAAAAAAAAAAAAAGTCACCTAAGAAATAGTTTTTGAAAGAAAAAGACTAACGGTTTATTTCTCCCATGAATGGATAGATTAGAAGTCCTTCATAAATGGGCATTAAAATTTTCAACTTTATGAAAAGTAAAAAGTCATGAAATTTGACCAAGGAATTGGGAAAGGAAATACAGACTGTACTTGTAAAACAAGTAGAAACAGTAGAACAGTAGTAAGGCAGAAAAAAAATCTATAGAAAGGCACATGCCTATCCCAGATATTGCTGAAATAACAAAAGAGAACAATACCCTTTTTGCAACAGAGCTTATTCTGAATGCATGAATGAAAACATGTGTATAGAGATGGATCTTAGCGCGGCCCAGGACAACAAAGATCAGGCAAAAGAATTGTGATTTCACCTGGCAAAGTGGCCTCACAGCATTGCAAACACCTGCACATATATGAATGTTCCAGATTGCTCATAAAACCCACAGGGTGCCCTTCTTGGTCTCATAGGAGACCATTCACACAGCACATACACATACAAACCCCACTACAATTTGGAATAAAACATCTGACCATCTTTTCTTCCCACATACAAATGTACCTTTAAAGATTCTGGTGGTTTTTCTATGAAATACACTATCTCTAGAGATTAGTTGTAGAAGAGGGGGCTTTCACTCGTGTGTGTGTGTTAAACTCTGTCGCCGCTGGTTTGGTTCAACATTGCTGAGATTCACTGGGATAGGGAATCCCATATGGGACGCTGTTGTCACTCACGAGAACAACAATACCACAGCTAGCTGTTGAGGAGCAGCACCCTCAGGTGTGCTACTGGCATGGAGTCAGTCAGTGTGGAGGCGTGCTCCTGTGGAAATTCTCAAGAGGAGCATCTTGAGAAGCTTTTATGGCCAGGGGCACTTCTTTCCATGGGGTGATGCATATCTGATGCTTCATTGCAGAACATAGAGGAATATCTGTCAGTATTATCCTGCAAAATACCACCCAGTACCTGAAGAGAGCCCACAAAAAAGCTGGAGAGAGACTACTTACAAGAGAATGTAGTGACAGAAAATGGGGAAGAGTTTCAAACTGAAAGACAGTAGGTTTCTGTTAGATATTAGGAAGCATTTTTTCCCTGTAAGGGTGGTGAGACCCTGGCAAAGGTTGCCCAGAGGAGCTGTGGCTGCCCCATCCCTGGAAGTGTCCAAGGCCGGGTTGGATGGGGCTTGGATAACTTAGTCTAGTGTAAGGTGTCCCTACCATAGCAATGGCATTGGAATGAGGTGATCTTTAAAGTCCCTTCCAAACCAAACCACTCTGGGATTCTATGACTCTATGAACTTTTACAAGCCAGAAATGAGGAGAAAATGTTATATGAGACTAGATCTACAGTTCCACTTATCCATAGGTTTTCTTTCACTCAGAACTTCAGCATCAAAAGACAATGAATAACAAACCAGTTTTATTACAGAATATTAAATATGACATGCAGATATATTCAGAATGCATAATGAGAGCACTGAGATATGGTCAGTATGGCAGTGATTGAATATTCACATTTCATAGTGCTCCAGACATATCACACCCCTCTAAATAGTGCTCTGTAATGTCCATGACTCTTTTGGTGCATGCTGCAAGTTGTTAATCACACTGGGTTTTTGAGCACAAGCTAGGATAAAATTTGGGCAGATACAAAGTTCAAGGGTTTTGGATATTTATTTTATTTCTGGAGCAACTAGTCATGCTAACATACAAAGTCTTACCCAAGTTATAAAAATGTAATTTAACAAGAAAAGAGGAAAATGATAGTTTAATATAGAATTATATATTATTTCAGCTTGGAATGGATGGCAGGAGATTATCTATATATACACAGAGTTATAGATATAATTAAATACATTTAAATCATTAAAACAATCCTTACTGTATGCTGTGGTACTGCTGGTACTTGCTTGATACTTCAATTAAGTGATCCAACTGGACGGGGAATAGAAGAAGAAAAAGAGATAAATCAATTTCTCTAAAGTCACCTAAAAGGAGGCAAGGCAGACCTGACTCTTACACCCGGCTTTTAATTAACAGCAGTGCTCAAAGAGATCCATCTAAATGTGCATGACTTGTAACAACAAGCTGGCAAAAACAGTCTACGTTCAACTTTGTTTATGGAATTCATTCCTCCTCCAGGACTGACTCCTAAAGCCGCTGTGCGATAAGGACATGATATTTTTGTTACTTTGTTCATTACTTGGACTACTCTTCTCTGGGATCAGCCACAAGAACATGCCGGGTCCTGCACTTTGGTCACAACAACCCCCTGCAGCACTACAGGCTGGGCACAGAGTGGCTGGAGAGCAGCCAGGCAGAAAGGGACCTGAGAATTTGGATTAACAGGAAGCTGAACATGAGCCAGCAGTGTGCCCAGGTGGCCAAGAAGGCCAATGGCATCCTGGCCTGTATCGGGAACAGCGTGGCCAGCAGGAGCAGGGAAGGGATTCTTCCTCTGTACTCAGCTTTGTTGAGGCCACATCTGGAGTGCTGTGTCCAGTTCTGGGCCCTTCATTACAGGAAGGATATTGAAGTGCTGCAGCAGGTCCAGAGAATAGCAACAAGGCTGGTGACGGGACCCAAACACAAGTTCTCTCAGGAGAGGCTGAGGGAGCTGGGGTTGTTGAGCCTGGAGAAGAGGAGGCTCAGGGGAGACCTCATCACTCTCTACAACTCCCTGAAAGGAGGTTGTAGCCAGGTGGGGGTTGGTCTCTTTTCCTGGACAACTATCAGTATGACAAGAGGGCATGGTCTCAAGCTCTGCCAGGGGAAGTTTATGTTGGATATTAGGAAGAAATTCTTTATCAAGAGGGTTATCAGGCATTGGAATGGGCTGCCCAGGGAAGTGGTGGATTCTCAGTCCCTGGAGGTTTTTAAGGTGAGTCTGGATGTGGCGCTGAGTGCCATGGTCTAGTAACCACGGCAGTAGTGGATCAAGGATTGGACTTGGTGATCTCAGAGGTTCTTTCCAACCTGGCTGATTCTATGATGATATGATTTTGTCATGACAGTAAAAGAAAGAAGTACTAATACTGAACTTCAGTGAGTTGTTTCTCTTGTTCCGCAGCTTGAACACTGTCAAGATCCAGAAGGGAACGTAAGCACGTTTCAGTACAACACAGAGCTAACAGACCAAGTCTGGATGTGCTGAGTGCAGCACTGTGGTGATCACATATCCTCCAAAACTTCCCCAAAACAGCAACAAACTTGCTGATATAAAATAAAAATATGTAAAAAGCAAACTCATAATGAGCCCTATCAATACAATTTAATCAGCTCCTACAGGTGCATTAGGTGTGCGTGCAAATGGGAAAACTGCCTTGCCTTCACTGACTCGTACTGCTATCGATGCACTGTGTGTGCTCTGTGCTCACTGCACACTGCAGGGACCCTGCTGGGATCGCAGTTGTAGCCTCCAATACTCATGATGTTATGACTCTTTCCAAGGCTAAGTCTTGCTCAGCTCATTAATTTTTTGGCTATTCTGTCATGTGTGTGCTTGTATACATCATTAAGCAAACACTTCTGTTTTTATCTCAAAGTGCACGCAAATTACTGAGGTGAATTGCTAATGAGCTTAGAGGTAGGCCGGGGACATTAGCAATAACTGCAGGTGGGTTCCTGCTGTGTTACCCTAATGTGAGTTAAAATCAGTTTGAAAAATGCATCCTGCTTTTTCACTGAGTGCAATGTCACAGAGGTCAATGTGCTTACAGTGTATTTAAAAGAGCAAAGAACACAAAGAACACAAAGAACCTCTTGATTTTTCCTGCTGATAACAGCTAATAGAAAAATTTCTGCTTTCTTATAGAAAGCAAAAGCTTTCAATTATTTTAATGTTTTTGAAGGGTTCACTTCTAACCTCAGGTTCAGTGGCAAAGCTTGTTTTGACAGTGATGTTGCCTGTGTTTGAGAATGAAATTTTGCTCTTGACATACCCATATAAACAGGATTTAGTTAGCAATAAGTGGAAAACATCTGCAATATGCAGGCTGTATTCCATTTTAGGGTCTGAGGTTAATGCTACTGCCACGTAAAAGTGCTTTACCCTTGAGCTCAAGTGAGAGAGATTTCATTCTGATTATGGTTAATGCATTCCAGACAGGATGACAGCATGAACTTGGTTTTCTAAAAGGAAAAAAATGAAAAAAATGTTAATAAGAGATATCTGTAAGGTAAAGTCTTTTGAAATAGGTAAGGAGTAAAGTGCTTGAGTGCAGCATCACCAGCTCACCAAAGCCTTATCTATGAATTGCTCTCAGTGTGTTCGTGGAGATATAAATGAAGCTGATGGCCCTTGCTGTAACTAAACACTGTCACAAGGGATTATCTTCCCAAAACATGCAGCAATTCTCAGCTGTGGGGAGGCTTGGTCGCTGGAGTTGCCCAGGTCTAGCTCTGATTGAGTGATCCCAAATTGACTTATCCTCTCCTTTTTTCTCACGCTCGCTTTCTGAAGTGCTGGCCTTGCCCACTGCTCCAGTAGCAGTTCATGGCTCTGGGTGTTCGGGGTCAGGGAAAGAGGCCTATGTGGCCAGGGACTGGGGCTGTGTCACCATCTCTGTGTCTGCTGTCACCCTCGCTGTGACTTCTCACTCCTCTTGCCTTCTTCAATGGATAACACACAGTACAATCTGGAAGGGACACAGAAAGAAATGTCTCTTTGCAGATTAGATCTTTCCAAGAGAGTTTGAACCAGTGGATTTTGGACTACAGAAAAAAAATCCTCTTTGTTACTATCATCATCACCATCATCACCATTATCGTGACCTACTAATAAACTCCTAAAGCCTTTCCCACTGAGGCAACTTTTCTTATCTCAGAAAGGTAAGGCAAGCCGCAGCAGTCTCTGGAGATCTGCAGATGGGTGAATCACCTAAGTTTTGACTATTTGTGACTCAGATCCATTGTGAATAATCCAAACTTTAGTTAGGCATCTCCTGAGCTGACATACGTGTTTTAGTTTGTTACATTTATTCAAAAATAATTGGATATCAGCTTCCTGTTCTTTGAAAAAGGTCTCTTCTCTTTCTTATGTCAGGCAGAAATAGCAATGGAAATCAAACCTCAGATACTAATAAAAACTTTAGTTTTAAATTTAGGAGAAATTATAAAGTACTAGGAGTACATTTACCCTGTGCTTAAAAATAGAAATGAATGCTGTTATTTTGACCTTGTAGTTTCAAAAACTCTTTTGGCAGTTCTACCGAGGTTGACACATTGACATACTGTCCCCTCCACACTGTCTCACCTACACAGTGTACTGAGAGTATGATGTCATATCAGTGAAACTCTTCTTCCTTTCCACTCCCCCATGTCTCCTTGTGTTATAGAAAATGTATCCTTTGCCAGATATCAAGACTCATCAGGTGTTGAACCACGGGAGAGCAAGGAGTCATCTACATCGCTTTGGAAGGACAGCAAGAGAACAACAACAGAATCATGTGCAGGACACAGGTATTTTGGTCATGCCTTGAACAGGGTGGAATTTCTCTATACAGTCCTTAGCTCTGACAAGAGCAGGGATTCCCTGGTGCTCAGGGAACTTGGAGATGATGTACAAAAATGACTTTGTTCTGAGAAGGAAACTGTGTGGCACAAGCACAAAAAGTTTCAGGTAGGAATAGCTAAATAATTCTTCCTCTATCCTAGATGTTCCTGTGACCATTTCTAAAAGATCTCTATTCCCAGGCTGCAAATAAAATGAAGAGATGGCTAAAACATGAGTAGTTAAAAGCTACAAAAACAATTAAAAGGTCAGCAAAAGTCTGCAAGATTATTATTGCATATTGAAAGTGAAATACTTGAGGAACTGATCAGAAGCTACAACCAAATAAAGAACTGAAAAGTTATCAGAGGAGGCTTCAGCCTCCTCCTAAGAGAGAGAGCTGGAAGCTGAAGCTTGACTTCCTTGGAGTAAATGTGAATTGTGTAATATAAATATTAAAGATAACTCAGTATTAATGTTTCACTGATTTGAGTGAGTCCTTGCAGACCAGCAGCTTTATGCCGCAGAGCTGAAGAATTTTTATAAATGAAACTTAATTTGACTATCAGGGCTTTTGCAGCCTAATTCTATGTTGTGACACAGGAACTACTTTGTAAAACCCTATGACTTCTGAAACTCAGAAAGCCAGTTTGAGGGGGCAGGAGGGACCTTCCTCCCCTTTGTGGAAGGATCCATAACAGTGGCTTTCTAATGGACTGGGCAGCTCTTAGACAACCCACACTAAGCATTTTAAAGACACTTAGCAGCCTTGGTTTTTAATACAAATGTCTGACTAGGATGATTCCATAGTTGTGAACTGGAAAAACACAGAGGGTTCCACTCATCTCCACTGCACCCTGGTGTGTTGATGCTGTAGCAATTTGCCACTTGCTGAGACCATTTTGCATCAGTGGCATTTGCTGTGGTTTGTCTTAAATGTAGAAAGTTTTGCTTTGCAATCTCAGGCACACCTTAGTGTGTTATTATGCACCTGTTGGATCATATTGTATCTCTTAGTAGATTTCAAGTGACAGCTTTGTAAAATGTTTGTCAAAAAAATCCCTGAATATGAAGGGAAAAAAGTCTCCAAGGAACAAATATGGAATCTGCCTTTGCAGAGACACCTGATCATATATGACACCACTTCAAGGCAATTTATCACACCCTGCTGTTAAAATAAGACCTATAAATCACTATGAAAGCACTCCAATCTGCAGGTAAATTATTACTCCTGCACAACAGTTTCTTTTAGTAATGCTTTTCCATCAACAACTCTACAAATACCACCATCTAAGGAAACACAAAAACACAGCTTAGACAGTGTAAATATACTGGCAGCAAAAGAAGGAAACCCCAGACCATAAGGATTAATCCCTGATCTTTAATATTTTATTTCTTTTCTTACAACAATACTGATATATAGCTCGTCTTATGGTTTTCTTTCGAGTATCAGCAAAGCCTGGGGGCTTTTACATGACACAGTCATTCCAGGTGCAGCTGAAAAGTCTGTGTAGAGCAACTCGTGTTGTCCCTGATGTCACTGACCATGAAGCCTTTCTTCTTCTTCTTCCTTATGTTTCTAAGTGTAAACAAGTACCACTTGGGGAGAAGTATATAAGAATTGATGTTTTTTTCACTTTTAGCTGCAGAACAGTCTGGACAAGACTCAGCTCTGTATCCTGGCAATGATCTACACTGAAGTCAGTGTCAGAGAGAAGATAGTAGGCATTTGAAGACCTAATTCTGCTCAAGCTGGCCAGGCCTGGCCCTGTGAAACTTGTGGGAAAGGAGGAAATTTATTACCTTGGTCTGCATTGATCTGATCTATCACACTCATAGATTACAACTCTGTTTTAAAGCCACCAACAAATCAGTGAATTGAAGCTACACTGGTGGATACACCGACAATATAAATAGATTTTACTTGAACTCCTTTTATGCTGCTACTCTATGTGAGTCCTCCAGTTTAACTGCTAAGATACTTGACAACAGCAACTTGTTTTCTCTAATTCTTTCCTGAAATTTTCCATTGCCTTCAAACTAAGAGTTGTATATGACAACAAGTTAACACAGATAAGACAAGGAAGTACTAAGATAGAAAATATTGAGAATCAAAAAGGAAAAGCTGGTAAGTACATAGGAATCTGTTTTCTACAGATGAAGACTTAATTTTTGCTTGCTATTTTGCACTCTTAACAGATACCGGGTCCATTACAGCTAACCAGTATCCCAAAGCAAAGATTTTCTATTATTTTGCTGACGCTATAAGGATATAATGCACAAGTCCAAAGTTATGTGAGACTTTAATTACCTCAAGAACCTTGCAGTACACAAAACACTCTTGGATACACAGTAAAGTTCTTGTAGGCAGGAAGATTTGGAGTAAGGGGAGAGAACTTAATAGGAACGATAACCCTGTCAACATCTAACCTGTTATCTCAGCATTGACAGAGACTTGACTCAAATATATAAGCACTTGGTAGATGTTATTCTTTACCAGGACTGGGAAGTGAGGAGGAGGAATTAAAGGAGTGCCTAAAAATTGGCTATTGAAAATAGTTTGCTGTTTTAATCAGAATGCTAATTCCAGATACATTTTCTGTGACATTTACTCCCTTTAAATTAATATTCCTATTCTAAAGAGAATATTTCTCAAAATAACCCCCGCTTTCAATTAACATAATAATAACTAATGCCTGAGGCAAAATTCCATCAGGTGTGGGTGATGTTTACCCATCCCAGGACAAATCCACTTCCTTTGAGGAGACAGCTTCAAATTACCATTCAGACCCACTGAAAAGCATGAAACAGTGTTTACAGAGTGAGGATGTCCCTGTCAGTAAGTTCTCAGCACAAGTGTCTGCCTCTTACTATCCCTCTGAGATCTCCTTGGCACCAGTAAGCAGCAGGCAACAAGATGAAACAAGATATTCTCAGCATTAATTCAGCACAATACAGAATCCCATACTCAGACACCATGTAATCCTGCACACATTTATTATGCTAATGGTCTAATTATATAGTTTTAGGCCGTATTGCCTAATTTTGACTCAAATTAGAGCGGTTTAGTGATGCGTGGTTTGTTCAAGGGAAGAAAAGAATAAGCAAAACAGCAACATCTGAAGAATTTGCAGCTCAAGAGTATTAGTTTTCAATGAGAGGTGTCTAAATTCATACATAATTCTTGATGTTATGAGAGTCTCCAAAAGAATGACATGGAAAATGTAAAACTTATTAATTAATACTTTTAATTAAACTTCTTAGGCAAACATCCCTAAATGCCAGTTTTCTTTAGAGAGCCAAGGGGTGTGCCATCATCTCTGGGCTTTAAAAAATATAAGTCAAAGAATGCAAGATGAAAGGAAGGTATATAAATATATTTAAGATTGTCCTAGGTTGGACTTGGCTCCCAGCCAAGTGCCTGGACCCTGGGGACAAAACCTTCCCTCTCCCTTTTTCTCTCTCCCAGCTGACCGAAAAAAAAACCCCAAAAGAACTAAAACTGAATTAAATTTTAAGTGGAAGAGAAATATATATAAAGAAAATTATATACACTATTACACCCCCCAAAAGGGAAAAGAGAAGGGAAAGGGAAGAGGAAAAAAAGGATAAAAAGGGATAAAAAGCCAAATACTCCCCTCGAGAGAAAGCGAGCCACACCACACCACCGCCGGCACTGTCTGCCTCTCAAGACCAACCAGATGCGCTAGGCCTCACTCCCTCGCCTGGGCAGAGCGACAGCAAAGCTACCTTCACCTTCGGTCCGCTGGAAGAAAGAGAGCGAGAGCTTCCTCTCCTTATTTATACTCTTGCTTACGTAAAAATTGTATGGAATACTGGGAACATGGCCTTGGTTCCTTGGTTACAACCTGATCACCAAGGAAGGCCTAGACTCAAAACCACTGCAAAGATTTATTAAAAAACACACAGACCATTGTGAGGCTTATGGCCATGTATATGAAGCAAATTAATATATCCATTATATTCTGTCGTATGTCATAGCTTATTAAAAATTGTATTTAAAATAATTGCTTGCATTTCTCTTTTTCCATTTCTCTCTCTATAAGCCTTTTTAAGTGTGACCCCACTACCTAGCAATTTCCCTTTCCAGATTATTTTTGTGTATCAAACAAGGAACTAAAAAACCATCTTTCTTTTTTTCATCCTGGACATCTGTTTTTGTTTTTCTTTTTTCATTTGCATCCTCCATATTATTAAATATAGGAAATATTTCTTCCTGATCTTAAAAATGATTGCCCAAACCTTAATTTTAGAACTGTGTGCCCCTTTCTTTTTTTTATTAGTCTAAACTAAATTTGTGTACCTGAATGCATGCACATCTACTCCACTGAGAGCCCACAATAATCCTTCACTCAGTGCACTTTTAGGTGCCCCTAAAAGAATTAAGGGCCAAAATCCAAAGGTGAACAATGAAAATAGAATTTTCTATTGAAAAAAAGAAGTAGTAATAAGGACTTCTTGTTGCACCATTTTCCTGGTTATATATCGCTTACAAGTTTTGAGGATATAGGATTATCCTGATGCATATTTAATTTGTGCTGGTTTGCCTGTGTGTGCAGTGCCATGGTCTGAATAACCAGGTAAGAGAAGAAGCTGCCAATGGTCACAACCACTCCACATGGTGTGAGGTAGAAGATTGACATGAATGACAGAAATTGTATCCTACAGATTTCATCTCACTGATAGTTCATTTGTTTTTAGCCAGAGGTCCCTCTTAAGTTTCTCTGCCAAGCCTACTGCCTCTTCCTTTGCCTAGTTTTTGTTCAGGTTCCAAGCATTATCGGTATATTTGCTGTCAATAGACTTGTTCTCCTCTAGCCTCTGTATTTTTTTTTCCTTTTTAAATATACAAAATCCTGCTTTTTAGTAATTCTAGGTCACAGCAGAAATCTTTCTGTTACAGAACTTACAGAACAAATCCTACAGGAGTTACAGAACAAATAAGAAAGAAAACGGTAGACATCACTGGTGTCATGGACACACATTGTGGCAATTTTTATAATTTTTTTAAAAGGAGGGTTAAAAAAAAAATCTAAAACACTTGCCTTTAAAAAAAACTCACCAGTACAAAAGTAACTGGTGTTGCTTTCATTCTTTATGCTGTAGTAATAACTATTTTACTTATATTACATAAAATGTTTTATTATAAAACAAATTCCATAGTTTCCTGTGGACTGGTTGGTTTACACCATAATGATACTTACTCACCAGGGATTTTGCACTCAGCTGAGAATCTGAACATGCTGTGAGACGTAAGTATTGCCAGATTAATGGGCTATTGCTCTTTGCAATGAAGAGGCCCGAAGGTGGAACAAATTTCATGCTTTATCGCACAGGAACACAAGAATAGACAGCGACAGAATAAAGAATCCAACCAGCTTGCCTTCCTCTTGTCCTGTCAAGAGCTGAGCAATCATCAACAATCATTACAGTTCAGGAAATAACTTACTCAAACAAAGGGTAGAAGTGTTCAAATGTTAAGATTGTCTCCTTTTATTTGTCTACAGTAATAGCTGAAATAATGTTTTATCCATCCAGATTCTTAGGGACTTTTTTCAATTAGCTATAGCATTTGAAGGGCAATTTGAGATCTATTCTAATTTTGTATTCTAGCAAGTGGTGCATATTTCTGCTAATTATTTTACTAGAAATTATTATTCTCTCAATTAGCTGAGAAACCAGTAAACAATGGAGGTTCTCTGCAGCAGGGACATGTGAGCTACTGAAGGGGGAATGCAAAGCAGATAGAACCAGACTCTTTCCAGTGGTGCCCAGTGACAGGACAAGATGCAACAGGCACAAAGTGAAACTTGGGAGGCTCCATTAACACCAGAAAACACTTTTGCACTGTGCAGGTGACCAAGCACTGACACAGGCTGCCCAGAGAGGTTGTGGAGAGTCCATTCTTGGAGGTGTTTAAAAACCATCTGAGCATGGTCCTGGGTCAGGGTGTCCCTGCTTGAGCAGCAGGGGTGGACCAAGTGATTTTCTGAGATCTCTTCCAACCTCAACCACTCTGGACTATCAGGAGTCACTGGTTTTGCAAAAGTTCTTCGTAGTGAAGTGCTGTGAATCAGTAAAGTGGAAATACTAACATTTCCTTTGTGAGGATCACAGCTGAACACTTATCTATAAATTACAGATCATTTAAAAGACATTTAACTAACTCTTTAAGCCCAGATCCAGAAAATGGTGTAGCTAAAGTACTACAGCAGAACTGAAGAAACCATCTGGATAGTTACTATTCAGCCTTCTTGAATTGATTTTTTTTTGTGGTTTTTATTACTACTTTCTAAAATAGACATCTACTTTTCAATCAACAAAACCATAAGAATTTCAGTCCACAAAATAATAAGCTTTAACAAGAAAGAGAAAATGCTGGGCTTGAGGTTTATCAGTCTCTTTTTCTGGTTAAGTAGCAGAAGCCACACACTTTTCTTTTTTGTGTGTATGTATAGCTCTTTCTTAAGCTTTGTCAACAAATATTCATGACATTTGCTAGAACGTTTACGCCTATGCTGTGTTCACACCCAATAGTTAATAAAGTGAATACAATTTAGAAACTTTGAGTGACTGAGAGATTAGAATGGCATTGTCCTTCACTTTGGGATTTCAGATAGATACTGAATAGCATGTGCTGCTCTTTTCTTACAATCTATTTTATCAGGTAAACCGAACACCACAGGAACACTGTGGGATGTGCTAATGAGATTATCTATGCTGATGTTTGCTAATGACCAAAGAACCTACCCAGTGACCTTTGACCACTACATCACATCCTTAATTTTGTTTGAACAAGATTGTACTTATCCTGATACACATGAGGACAGCTCTGGAAATTTCTTACAAGATTATCCAACCCATCCTCTGGCCTTAAATGATCCTGTCACACCTTAAATGATGCTCCTCCTTGAAGTCAGCAGCAGGTTTCACAACTTTGATGTGGTTGGACTAATCGCATTTTACTCTGTTGTCCCTTGGGGGCATCCAGAACACCTAATGGAATCCAGGACGCAAAAAACTCTTAATTTTACATTTCCACAGTTTCTGAAGGCACAAAGATATCTTGGTGGCTGAAGTTACATATATGTGTGACAAGACTGGGGGTTTAGCCACTAGGCAGATTTCTCTATGAGAGACATTAAAAACTTGTTCTTGGCTCAAGATGATGATGGCCAGTCTCTTCGCGAACGAAGAACCGGGGAAGGTCTTTCCACCTTCCAGCCTGCGCATTGGATTTTTTAGGTGAGACACAGTGTGCGCGGAACTGAGCCCACCCTTTAATCCTGAGGTTCATCTGCCGGGGCCAAGCACACTTGGACGATGGCAGCGAGGTCCTCAGGACGTAGATGGATTGCCTTACGGGCTAACGAGCTCCATCTGCCCGGGGAGGGGCCCCGACCGGGAATCGAACCCGGGTCTCTGCAGTGACAGTGCAGTGAATTTTCCCCTGGACCACCGGGGGCTCTGCCCTGACTTTAAAAAAAAAACACCACACACAAAACAACAACAACAAACAAACAAACAAACAAATCAAAAAACCACAACCACCTTTGTGACTAAACCAACATCATTTAACTTTGTCTTTGCTGTAAAACTACTTGCATGCTTTGCTTGTGCAAAAATCATGAAGTCTGCTTAGTACCCTAAAGTTACATTTTGGCAAATTCTATTCAATGTGGACTCACCTCCTTTGGCTTAATTTTCAGCATCTGCAACAATCTTTATGGGAAACTGCACAGTTAAAATATCAGAAGTCTTTGAAGCCAGCATTAATCACCAGTAAGCTGCAATATCCCACATGATTTGTAACGTTCAGAACACCACACTTTTCCATTAAACAGAGGAGCTGTTCTAACTGAACTTGTGAAAAAAAGAATCTGATATTCCTTTGTCAACAAAACAGGTTTTTTACAGAGGAGTGAAGATTAGGATTTAAGATTAGGGTTGGGGTTAGCTTTCATACTTAGAATAAATGTTTACATTTTGGATTAGGGCTAGGTATGTTTGTATTTAATTTTATAATTTAAATATCTATTATATTTTTATAAAAATATTAATATATTTAAGTGTTTATATTGGGGGTTAAGGTCAGGCTTAGGATTTATGGTTAGGTATTAGATTGAAGGTAAGGGTCATGTTTAGGACTAGAATTTAAGTTAGAATAAAGTTTTTGGGTAAAAATGCAGGGTAAGGTTTAGGCATTTAGGACTAGCTTTTAGGGTATGGTTTAGGGCTAGCATTAGGGATCGAGTTATGTTTATGGTTTTGCTAGTGCTTAGGGCTAAACTTAGGGCTCTATATTCTACTTATTCTACACATAAAAGAGATAATAAAAATCAATACTCTGAAGAGTAACTTCAGGCAATTTCTTGAAACATTTTGATTGTGGTTATCAAAAGGCACCCAGGGCACACAAGTGATGTATATCCATTATTTAAGTCTGAGTTCCCAGAATTTGAGACCCAACATTCTGTAACTCTGGAACTCTGCTAATAATGCAAGCATCTTTAGATACCTGGATCTGAAATGTTTACATACATCTCAGATCCTTCCCCTGGGTAGTGCAGCTTAATACAGGAGACAGAAAACAGAACCTTCCCTTAAAAAATGCATGATACTGATTTCATAACTTGATTATCTTCTTCAGGCTTCCATTCCTTCTTCTTTTCTGTTCCTTAGTCTCTCTTGCTTCATTGAACTGTAACATATCACAGCCAGCAGTGCCATAATCTGATAAGGTTATCTCTAGGCTAGAGGAATAACCCGGAGAAACTTCCAAGTTGAAAAATTTCTAAGTGTATTCTTTGAGTATCATTAAGTATCTGGTTTCATTTTGTCCCATGCCAACGAACAGTCCTTACAATAATTGCTAGAAAGGATTTGTGCACAAATTCTTTTAAGAGACCAGTCACACAAAGTGATTTGTATCAGGTTACCCTCTTCAGACTAAGAATGTTTACTAAGGCAGGCACAGTCTGTTCAAGGCCAGACAGCCTGCATGGCCTAGGAATTCCCAGATGTGGCTAAAAAGAAATAAAGACATGACCTCAGTGGCCTTAGCAAATATTACTGTCATTTGAGAGAAGAGATTACTTTGTATTCCAAGTCCTTTGAACAATTTCTTTTGGGAATTCCAAAAATTTCTGTACACATTATTCTTTGGTACTATAACAACATTGCTTGCATACATTGCAGTGTGACTGAACATCTGAATTCATAATGGGAGACACCATGGTTAGTGTAGCTCCTATCCTGCCCAAGGTCAGGCTCTATCCTCTTTTTTAAATTATAAATAAACAACACTAAATAAACATTTTTCTCCAAGTTGCTGTAAATGGTCTTCTCATAAACCTATTCTCAGTTTTTCATTGCTCAGTCTAGATCCATGGCTTATGCATTGCTGACTTCTGCAGCAGTGAGATTAAAGAGCTCTGAAGCCAGAATAATCTTGATGGCTGTAACATTGCTTGAAGTGTTCAGCTATCTATGGCATCCCACCCTCAAGGGGTAAATGCTCATGGACAAAAGGAACAACAAAAGTCAGAGGGTATGCAACAGTTTCCAAAGTTTTATTATTAAATTTAATGCTTGGTATGGAAATCACTATAAGCTAGTCCCTGATCTCCCTCTATAAGCACACAGCAGTGGGTTTTGGATAAAGGTGTAGGGTGAAGGAGAAGAGAGAAAGGGAGGTGGAAGAGGAGGAGAGAGAAAGAAAGGAAGAAAGAAAGGAAGATCACCAGTCCTGGCTCCAGTTTTGATTCAATTGCTGGAGAGTCCATAGTCCTGGAGCACATGCACCCAAGCTTTGTGGGAGTACCTTTTTTCATAAGTTTTTTCCACCCTGTAGATGAATTTCTCACTTTCCATACAAACTAGTTAACATGAGCAGCTCGTTCTTCTTTCTGGAAATGGGTCAGGATGCTTCAGGGGTCCTAGCTGGTCTTGATCCCTCTCTACAGTCCACACCCACTTCTCAACCTCATTTCTGCACTTGTGTTGTACTGTGTTGTATTTATTTCCAGGAGCCAGAACAAGGATGTTTATCCCAGAAGAGCTCTGCCTTCTCTCCATATGGCTCCCTTCTCCAGTCACATCCTGTTCTTTTTTTCACAGTTCGTTATTCCCAACAATCCTTGGTTGTCTCCATGGTTATTTGTCTCTCAGTGTCTGAGACATATACATCAGACCCCTTATTTTCTAGGCTTCTACACCATGAAAGCATCTTCCCTTCAAAGCCAGAGGAGAAAGTGTCTATATAAGCACCCTCCTATTACTTCCAGGAATGCTAAACACACTGAAGTAGTTCATACATTGAGCCACAATGGAATGTCATGTGTGCTCTGACCACCCCTTTGTCTCATGTGGCTTGCCTGCACAATAGGTTGCATGTAACCAGTGTTGTGGCTGTTCATGATGTGCCTGTGAAGTCACTGTGGTTCACAACGTGTCTGTGAAATCACCTGCAACTGTCAGGTCCTGAAATTATTAGTGATGTGCTCGTCTGCACATTTGCTCACAGGCATCTTGGCAGGATCTATGTTTCTATTTTACTGCCGTGTTCTTTGATCAAAAAGATATTAATCACCTTCTGAGAGAGTAAGACTAGAATAATGAGAAATTCATGACTAAATGGGTTTGCCATTATTAGCCCTGTAATTGCTCCATTTTCTCCATGTGGCTGCTCACAGCACCGCTCCAGTGCTCTGCACTATTTCTAGGACTGTTATGTCATCTTTTAAAGAACAGCAAGTGTTGTTTTGTAGATTCCCCACATTACCCCGTGTTTTCCTCTTGTCTCTGTGGAGGAACCAGAATGACTGAAGTGATCCCTGAACATGGACTGCTGTGGTGAGGGTGCCGGTGATGGAAGACCAGAAGTTTCTCCTGGGAGAGTTTCCAAGTAAATGCAATTATTCCTGCATTTCCAAAGAACCCTGGATTTTGCATACCCTCGTAGTTTCTCTCTATTTCTTGAGCAAGACTGAATATCTCAAAGATGTAGCAGATCCTTCATAGTCTTAAAGGGTAACTATGAAAGTGGGGGCAAAATATCTCCCATTCAGAAGTGACAGCTTTTTACCCATGCTAAGATTCACTGTACAGAGTCATAATGTGCCCACATGTTCAGGTGGAAGTGTAACTAGTTCAAAAGAGTGCAAGTAAATACTTCCGAAATCCTGATGGCATCTCTGTTTCTTAATTGTTTGTTTGGTTTTTTTTTTTGGGGGGGGAGGGAGAGGGTTGGTGGGGTTTTTTTGGCTCATATCACTATAAATCCAATGTGCACGGAACACTGAAGTTACAGTTCTAACAGAATTTCCTTGTTAATTCTTTTTGCCCTGCTCATCACAGCCAGACCTATCTCAGCAGTCTTCTCCAGGTAAACACACAACAAATTTTCAATAGATGCATTTTAAAAATACATAAACCCAAAAGCCCCTCCAAGGACTTGTAAATTGTGAGATCCTGGACCCGAATCTCACTGAATTATTGATATGGGTCGGAACCAACTCAGTGTGAGTGTGTGTGTGCATGTGGGAAGGGCTGTGCCTGGCCCTGCAGTCCATGGTAAGGGCTGCACACCAGGGCTGTGCTGAGGGCACAGGGCAGAGCTGAAGGCAAGGGCTGCTGCCCACGCAGAGCACAGGGCAGAGCTGCAGGCTCTGCAGGGCTGTCAGTCAGGGCTGAGCTGCCTGGTAGCCCACCCACACCACAGCCTGGGAGTGGTTATAGCACAGCTGGCTCTGGCCTGGAAGGCACTGACAGGATATCCTGCCAGAGAGGGAAAACTGAACTCCATAAATATATGGGAGTCCATGTGCTCTCCCTTACTCTCTCTTCTCCCTCTCCAGCCAGCACTGACTCATCGAATCTTGTCAGTAACCCTTTTTTCCTCTCCTTTCTCCCTCTCCTTCTCTCTTTCTTCTCTCTTTCTTTACTGCTTTTAATCTGTTTTCTTTTGCTCTTTTCCTTCTCTTGTGGGTAACCTTAAACCAATGAGCTGTGTTTTACTAAAGCTGGTATACAGATTGTTTTATTGGGTGTTTCATGTGGAATGGGTTGCTGTGCTGAATGTTTTAGTGAAATGCTTTTTTCTTGGTCATATTTTACTCCTGTTAAAATCTTTTTCCAAAATATCTTATTTTTCTCATTAAATTAAAAAGAATTTCTCTTAGAGAAGACTGTGAGACTCTTTCTCTACATGCTAATTAGAAGTTATAACGAACCAAAAGACTTTTAGAAAGTCTTAACTAAAACTGTTACCGCTCTGGACCATTTGTATCTTAATCCAGAGCACAATATAAATATCATTCAGACCAGGATTGTGATGATATGATCCAAGTGCAGTAATTCAGACTATGAGATGTTATTACAAATTGCAGAGTTTTGTTCATGCTGTTAACTGTGCCTGAGAAAACTGATCAAAAAGAGGCCCATTTAGCAAGTGGAGTTCTGGCAGCAGTGCATTGTTGAGATAAAGAAAGGAGTTCTGATTTTTTAACTTTCAGTGTTGCCAAAGCCTATTTTCAACACCTCTACCTCATTCTCCACTGTGATGAGTGAGCTCTGGTGCAGCAGAATCATCTCAGTGTTACTGGGCCACACACAGTTTAGCTCCTCTGAACACTGAAAAGCCACTGCAGTGAGATTTTATACTGAAAAGCAGATAATTATGTAGAATAAGTTTTAAAAAGACAAAAAAAAGAGGTACAGCTGTTAAGTTCTGCTTAAAAAAATAAATCCTTTTTGTTTATCATATCTTGTTCTTGAGAGTATTTCAGCCTTCGTTGAGCACTCAGTATGAAACAGCTTATAGAAAGGCTATGATTGCCAGTTGTATCACATCCTACACAAATACAGTGACAGCCCTGCACTTCATTGTGACTGTTCTTGCTTCTCTATTTCAATCCCCACTTGTTGCCTACCTTACCATGGAAGGCTCAACGTGGTATGGAGTCAAAATCAGAAGGGAAGAAAGGGTTGCTATGGGAGTTTGAAAAACACTATGTGATGTGTAATATCTTCATAAATCAGCATCAGCTCTTTTAACCACATGCCAGTCTGGAATAATATCCTAATCCACACATTATTGTCTACATATATGGGCTCCACTTGGGAAAGATGTGCCTGGAGTTTGCCTCCCCAAATAGAATTCACTTAGTAGTTTCCAAGCAGCTTGTGGCTTCTGTGACCTTTCTGCACTCAGCCTCAGTAGGACTTGCAACTGGTTCTATGGATCATAGCCATGAGTGAAACCTGATGAACCTTTGCCATGGGGAAGCCTCTCAGGAGTTCTATACTGTGTAATTGCCATGGTGATTTATCTCCCTGCTAGCCCTGTGTTGGCTTATACTTGATTATGCCAACTCAAGTGCTTTCAAAAACAGTGTCTTCAAATTCACCCACATTTTCTTTCAGTCTTCATTTCTCACTTTTTTCCCAGCCTGTTAACCCTTGCAGTTACTGGCTTCTTTGGGTTGCTTCTTTGATTTCTCTTCTATAGCCTGTAAAAATTAGAATTGTTTTGACCCACAGTGTTTGGAGAAGAAGTCCAAAAACACCATGCAATTTTTAGGAACTAATTGGTCCCTCTGAGAGACCTCTAATTTGCCCGTCTGTGACTGGCATGATCTCTCTCATGTGTGCTCATTCCTGGTCTACTCTGCAGCTGCAATATAAGTGTCAGCAGAGGATGAAGCAGAGGGTCTTGGTCTAGCAGCATTTCACAACAAATGGATGAGTCTGATTTAGAAACAGCATGCCCTCTCACGTCTGTAACAGAAATAGACAAAATAACTGCAGTATGGCCTGGCTTGTCCAGCTCTGACAGGCTGCCACAGTGCACCCCAAAGGAGACAGACGATAACAGACAGGCTGGCAGTAACAGTGCAGAGCAGCATAGCCAGGTATTGAAGATAATTGCTTCATAAGAATTTGAAACTGGCCTTTTTAGCCACCGGTGGAATCAGGAAGAAAAACACATTGACTAACACATTTAGGTACATACTTACCTGTCTATTGATCTAGCAAACAGAAGGAAATTAATGTTAAAGCAAAAGAAGTATTGTGTTGGCTAGCTCAGTTGCTGTTTCAGGTCTTAAAGGGTGTTGGATGCAAGCTAAAGCTGAGATGAGCTGTACTATTTTTACCATCTGTGAATTGTCTTGATACCAAAAGGAACTTACCTCCTCTCCCTCCCTACTTTGATGGGAGCACACCTCTGCCATGAAGGAAGAGTCTGTAGCAGTAAGACAGTATTTCTTTTCTCTGTTTCTTTGTTTGGTTTGTTTGTTTGAAGTTTTGCTAAGGCACTGTTTCAGATGCGTCATCTGTGACATGAAAGAGAGAATTGATACTTTTTGCCCAGCCATCAGGAAGTAAGTTAGTCTCTGAAGCAGCCCAAAGCAGAAACAGCCTCTGAGAGCGACTGAATGTCCACTCAAACGCTGAAGTTCAGGAGAGAATGATTGTGTCTTGCTCTTCTCTGAAGTCTGGGGGAAAAAAAAAAGAAAAATGCTTCAAGAAAAACACAGCAACCACACCTTTCATGAAACTCATTCAATCCTTGTAGCTGATTAGCACTGTATTACACGTCTGTCCCCAAGTGTTCCCCTCATTGTCAGAGTGATGTCTGACAATTAGCTGTGGCTTAATTGCAGAGCCACTCACAGGATATTCACAGATCTGCAAATTCAGAAAAAATGTGAGTAACAGCACCACTCTACCGAAACTTTAACTACTGGAGTGACGGATTTTCCATGGCTGTCAGCCACGTAGGTCTGATCTCTCCTGGCAGGATCTGTGTGTGCTGTCTGCTTCCACAGACTGGTAAGAACATCCAAGGTCCCCAGTGGCGCTACTAAAGGCAGCTTGCCTGTGGCAAAAAGGCAGCTTGATGTGATGAAGGAAATCCTGAAATCCTCCTCAAAGTCTGTCAGATAACGTCAGTAACAATGGGAAAGAGGCTTTTGGTCACAAGGTGAAATAGGCTTTTGTCAAACACTTGGAGACGAAACTGTTTCTATGCTGCCATGAATTTTGAAATAAAATACCTATTCCAGCTGCTAGAACAGGAGATTAAAAAAAAAAAAAATAAAAATACTTAAACCCCTTTGCCACTATCTTTCAAACACCAGGTTTGATCTGCTCAACTTGTAGACACTTCTGTTTACCATGGATTCACCTGTTGTAAGCCAGACCTGTGGATGGGCAGTGAGAAATAAACAGCTACTCTCTGAGATAAATATTCCTCACAGCCACTATCGCAGATGTGTCTGTGAATCATTTGTCTCATTCTTTCCTTTTTAAGTCTGATACTGTTTGGCTAAACATGTGTGAAGTGGGAAAAGTGACTCAGTCTTTTTGGAAGTGTGATGTCTATGTAGGGAATCCCATCAAAAGGAAGTGCTGGGTATTATTGCTGAAGCCTTTGAAAAGAAAATGAAGCTAGGAAAAAAGCTGCCTCTGGCCTTTCAGTCTGTTTCTAGGATACCCCTACTTGTGAGCAGTTCTGCTCCCAGTCATCCACCATTTAACTAGACAGCAAAAGAAGAAGGAGAAAGGAAAAACAGCCCGTCTCTGAGGTACTGCAAGGCAGCCGTAGAGCCTCTGCATGCCATAGCAGCATCTGCTCATTGCCCATCATCAAAGCTGTGTCTACAGAAGCCTTTCTGGGACACTGCCAAGTGAAATAGAGGCTCTTCTGCCAATTCTCCTTTTGTGGAGGGTGCTGTTCTGGCTGAGAGACTTTGATCCTTTCTGCAGTTGCATTATAGAATCACAGAATGGTTTGGGTTGGAAGAGACCTTAAAGACCACCCAATTCCAACTCCTGCCATGGAAAAGGACACTTTCCATTAGACCAGGATGCTCAGAATCCCATCCAACCTGGGCTTGAACACCCCCAGGGATGGAATATCCACCATTTCTCTGAGCAGTTGCGAAGTTGATCTTGTGACAGATAAGAAAAGCAGGCACAGAAAGCACTCCTGTTCACTGACTACTCCTGTGCTTCCCTCGTTCTGGCCCAGCAGATTTTGGATGCCTGTCTCCTCTGTCTGAGGCCACTGTCTGCTCAGTGAACAAGATGATGTTTCAATGAGGAAAATAAAATTAAATATAAGACTGAAAAAAAAGGTGTAAGGAAATATACCACTATGACCTATATACATTTCCAATTAAAGGGTACTTTGGCTGTATTCAAATGTTCAGAGTAAGAACAGCACCATGATTTTCTGACTACTTTATGCAGGCATGATGCTCACACTACAGATTTATTTGCTTTGCTGTTAAAGAAATTAAAATACAAATTTAAGGAACTATTTAAATGATGCCCCACACTTTTTTTCTAGCTGACATGGAACAATCAAATGTGTTAGTTGAAGAGAAAAACAGGAGGAGGAGCTGTTCTAAATAAATGAAGCTCCTTTCTATACTATGACTTACTGTAAGAAAGGTATGAAAATCACAAAGTTCAGTCTAGATTATTTAGTTAAATAATTTTAGGGGTTTTTTTCGGTTGGTTGGTTTGGTGTGGTTTTTTTTTTTTTAAACCAAGGGTCTTCTAAAATTAATAAAATTTCTTTAAAAAAGGATTAAAAACTTTTTTGAACATCTTTGCAATGCAGTGAAAGTCTTTACAGAATTTTCTTTTATTGAATGAATTTCAAGATAGATCCATGGGTGATCACTGTGCTTCCTCTGTCCTGCCACAGGTCTGGCTGTGTGACCCTCAGCAGATCACTTATGGCCACAATTCTACATTTCATTTTTGGTTTTTGGAAGCACAGGCAGATGGCTAACTAAAGTTTTAGAGTTGGACACCACCAAAATGTCATTCATTTAAGTGCATTATAGCATAATAATGAAATATTTCCTCAGTTTCCTCAGTTTCATGTTGTGTTTCCTCAGTTTTAATGTTGTGTAAGACATACTTTAAACCTCACAGTCTGTCAGGTAACATTGTCCACTATGTTGTTCTGACCAGGAATAGTCCAAATATTATTTTTCCTAAAATCTAAACCAAAATTGTTTTTTTAGGAAAAAAAAAATTATTCTTCCTCTAATTTAATTAAATGTGTTAAACCTTTTTATTTGGATATACAGTTGTGCATATGAATTTACATAGATTATACTCAAAACCAGTCTCATCAATGTTCCTACAATGGTTGTGTTGTGATGGGAAGTAGGTTGCACTCTATAAATGATCATTACTTAAACTCTGCACTGAAAAATGAAAAAGCAAGTAAGAGAAATCAGCTCTTTTAATGTATTTTCATAAACCAGTATTCCCAGCAAGAGGTCCAGTACCAATCTTTAGCTCCTTTCAACTCAAATCCTCATGTCAGTCATGTTGTGTGACTACTGGTGAGAAACAGTGTCAGGGTTTACAACTTGAGGTGACAGTTTGAAACCAAGCTGACATTAACCTTTTTTTTTGAGGTACACTTTGGATCAGAGCCTTGGCAGCTGCAGTGCTGTCTCCACTGAGCCCACCAAGCAGAGCTAATTCTATGGCAACTGAGAGTCTACCCGGGACTCATAAAGTTCAAAGACCAAAGTCTTATTTATAATTACAGAATAATATTAAAGGAACCTCATAGTGACACTTGAGCACCAGTGTGAAGTGGGAGCTGGATCATCTCAGCTGAACCTCACTGCAGCCTCAGCTAAACAGCATCAGACACTTTCTTCAGATGTGCACATTAAGGTCTCGTGCACTTCAAGACTGTGTGGACTCTATGCACTATCACAGAAATTTGCCCCCCCCCCCCTTTTTTTTTTTTAATTTTTTGTATTGGTTTGTTTATTTCCCTGCTCTGATTAATAGCAAATTAGATGTATTGTTGATAGCCTGCTGCTTTCAGGGAATGAAAAGTACCAAAGAGCTCCTACTGAGAAGTGCAGTCTGTGTTGGTAGTAACATCAGTCTCCGATTAATATGCAGAAAAAAAGAGGCATTAAATCCCTATTAAGACAATTTTCTCTTTTTTTTTTTTTTTATTTTTTTTTTCAATTGTCCAGAATAAGTCAGTGACTTCAAATTGTGCTTCAGCTGGCCACAGGAAGTTCATCATACAGGATAATGTATTCTACCAATTCAGGATGTCTCACCCTACATATTACCTACTCACTATTGAGATATTAAGTGCTTAATTACTAGTATTATAGCATAATAATTTGCAGCATTTTTTTAAATTATTATAAATTTCCATTTTCTTTCATACTCTGGAAATCCAGGGATAAAAAGGAAAGCTAGCAATTAGCAAAGGAGTACAAACAATTCCTGTAATGTTCATAATGGAAAGAGAAATGGGTTATGCAGGCGACAGTTCATCAGAGCTCCAGTGAGGCATGTGCAGCAGATTGGATTCAGAGGCAGGAACTTCATGGAATCCAACTCTGTGAGGGACGTCTGGTTGTCTGTATACATAAAGTCCAAACAGTACTGAGTTTAGAAGAAATAAAAACATACCTCTAGGCAAATTGAGCAGCTCAGTGACCCTTGAAACAATGCATTTTTCTGCCTTTTCAGTTTGTTTCCATTCTTCTGCAACACAGGCAAAGTTTACTTTGCAGTGAGTTCTTTACTGCTGTTAAAGTCTCCTGTTCTGAAACTCCAGAAACAACACTGAACTTTGTTTTTTTAATGGCCCAAGTAAGACTGGAGACATTTTGGAGCCTATGCCTGACATGTAGAGGTGAGTTTGCCTTTTCATTCCTGTCTAGCAGGGAACGTAGGCACAGGCTGTGGCTCTCTTGAAAATCAT
This sequence comes from Empidonax traillii, assembly GCF_003031625.1. Taxonomy (NCBI): domain Eukaryota; kingdom Metazoa; phylum Chordata; class Aves; order Passeriformes; family Tyrannidae; genus Empidonax; species Empidonax traillii. The sequence goes on along the minus strand of NW_020955230.1, from coordinate 24,932 downwards.
GAGAACAAAGTGCCTGAATGCATCTGAAGATTTGAACTTACCGAGAGCATACACAGACTGTGAAATAGATGAGGAACTGAACTCATCCAGATAAACATGTCCAAGGGATTCCCCCTGGAACAAAAGTGTCTGTAGAGTCTACTTCTTGTGTGGTTTCCCCTCAAAACTATACTGAGCATTTATATTTTGCATCCATTCCCCAGACTGAGCCTGAATTCTCTTTCAGAGAGAATGTACCTGAAGCTTCAAATATTTGGGTTTGATTGTTTCTGGCTTTTGTTTGCTTGTTTGTTTTTTTTTTTTTTCCAAAAAAATATATGAAAAAGCTTTCAAAGGCTTGCATTATACTGCAACATGTTGCCACTAAATTTCTCTTACAATCTTAAAAAACATAATAATCAACAAAAAATTCACTTTTATAAATGAAATTTATTTGTACAAGCCAGTACTGAAAATATAAAATTCTCTGTCCAACACAAACACATGCCACTCTTCCCTCCTATTTCCTTTTCAACAGTTTTATTAGAAAGTTGTATGTTAGGACATGAATTTTAATTGAATTTATGATCTCTGATATAACTGACTGTGAAGTTTAAAGGCACTATGGAAAGCAACATCTCGTATTTTTGTAATTTAAAGGTGGGCAATAACAGCTAATTCCTCAGCAGGACCTAACGAAGGACATATAAAGCAGCATTCTGTTTTGCAAATGAGAGATGGATACTTAAAGGCAATGATGAGAAAGTGAGACCTTGTTTAGTTTAGGCATCCTTTTGCTTGCACACAGATTCTCCAGGGTCTGTGGGTGCTTAGGTGTGATTCAAAAGCTATTGAGACTTGACTGGATTTACAGTTTAAATGACAGACATTAAGGAATGAAAAACTACTTAAACATCCACTCCTCTAAGTAAAGAGATCTTAAACTACAAAGTAATGATAGAAATACTTACTGTCAAAGTAAATTATTTTCAATGTCAACAAAAAAAATTGTTTCCTAATGCTGGTATCTCTCTTTTGCCCTCTGAATTCCAGCAGTGCTCAATGAAAATATCTATTGATGAAGAGCTTTTAAAATGGAAATAAAATTCTACGATAAAAACCCAGCAGAAGTGATTTTTCCCACCTTCACCTCTGTGGCTCAGGCCCTGGGTAGGGAGTGAGGAGAGGGGAGAGAGATAGGCATGGTCACAGTGTCCCTATCCCTTGACTTGTGATGGACTGGGGGAGAAGTGGGATGAACTAATTCTGTGTTATGGCAGCAAAAGCACAGCCTCCTGATGAGACTTTAAAAGCACCAGTTTGAGGCAGGACATCATGAAAATCAGAGCAGCTTTGAAAAAATCGTGGCAAACAATCTGCCAGATGTAGTGAGATCTAGCCCCGTTCCTCAGAGAGAAGAATAGAAGAAAAACCTCCTTGTTAGAGAAAACCCTCTCCCTGATGTGTCCAGGCAGCGTTCTCCAGCACTTGATGAATGTTTCCTGCAGGTCCTGAGTGTCCTCAGCCCTTACCATCTCGAACAGATTACTGTAGCATCAATTAATAAATATGACAGCAAAAAAAATGCAACTATGTTGTTATGTTTTCAAAACAGCACTAACCTAGTTTATCTTCCATTGCACTCATCTTTCCATTGCTAGTCTGATTCCTGCATTTCCTGCTGAAAGCATTTCTCTATGTTTCTTCCATTATATTGCTTTCACATCTTTCCTTCAGACTACTTCCTTGTCATCTGATGTCTGACTTTCTTTCAGTATAAATATTCCATGAGTGAAATATGAGTTCACTTTAAATGAGCAATATCAGTCACAGTGAAATCTTTATATTGCATTGGTGATTTGGGGATTCTCAAAGGCATTTCCAATAACGACCTTCCATAATCAATAAGTAAATTTCACGTTCTTAGCCTGAGTGTTACATTTTTTCTTATTTAGAGTCTGTGTTTGTTTTAATAAGTATAAACCACAGAAAAACCAAAACACAAACTTTCTTGAAGCTTTTCCTGCATTTCTGTGTTTGCTAAGGTGAATAGCTATGGAAGGGGTACAACAGCAAGGCTGGAAAGTGCTGCATTGCCTTTGGCTAACAGAAAAAAATCACCTGCCTGTGCAGCGCAAAGGGAGGATGTGCCTCAAGCTGCCTACTAATCTCATGGTGCAATCCAGAAAAATCTTTGAGCATTTAAATGACCTTAAGCTATATTGATGAACTTCTGAAATAAGCCTGAGCATTGCAAGAGGATGGAACCTAAAAACTGCACAGTGGAAACCTCTCTTCTTCCTAACCTACATCTTGTTTTACGGTTGGAGTCATGTTCTTATAGCTCATAGAAATTACTTTGTCCAGTTGAAAGTCCCTCTTGTGCAATGTTCCTGAACTGTGAGAAAGGTAAAGGGCCTTCCATACTTTAAAAACAGTGCATTCTTGATTTAGGTACAGCAATATGAGTCGCTTGAGAAAGTGATTGCAGGCTTTAGTCCTAATCCTTTTAACTTGTATTGAATAGCAAAATGAAAGGTATTTGTTAAGATAAACAATAGCAGCCCAAATTGTAGTGGTTTTAACCTACTCTGTGAGAATAGGCACACAATTTATAATGCACCTGAGAACTTCAGACTGGCAAACATCACACTTTGAGCTGCCATTGAGGGAACCTGGGTCATGAGTTCCACCAGGCAAGGGACTGTTTGTGCGAGTGTCACCCCCACTGCAGCCAATATCACATCAACCTTGTCTCTGACACCTGGGAATGAGCAGATTCCTTGCCTGATGTAGTTTTGGTGTGGATTTCAGTGCTTTTGGTTCTTCGGTGTGTGTATGCAATGCAGGATGTACATAAGGGTGGTTACAGTGCATGTATGAGTGCAAAAAGTATTAATCATTTTTTTGTAATTACATGTCTCCACAGACATGTAAGACAAGTAGAACATCATTCTTTCTGTGGGTGGAATGGAAGTGGGGCTCAGGAGAGAGGAGTCCTGCCTGCCCAGTGCACCCAGTGTCATTAACTCTCTCAGGTGCCCATTTTCAGGATGGAAAACAACGATGCCTTCATTTACATCTTCAGATCATTCTTGGTGGCACAGACCTGAAATATTTGTATGGGTTCAAGACAACCCAATATAACCTTATCCTGCATTTCTTACCTCTCGGTTTCTATGTAGTGAAATATCATAAATAAATACATAAAATAAAGTTTTCTGTGACTTTTCAGTGTCATGCTAGCTGCCATCAATTTGAACTAGGCTATACAGTCTTTCATCTTACCTTTTTGTGAGTTTTTTTGTTTGGTTAGTTGGTTGGGGTTTTTTTGTGGTTTATGGTTGTATTGCTTTTTGTTTTTGTTTTTAGTTTGGTGGGCTTTGCTTGTTTGTGTTTGGTTTATGTTTGGGTTTAGAGGGGTTGTGGGGTTTTGGGGGCTGTTTGTTTGAGGTTGTTTGTTTGGGGTTTTGGTGTGTAGAAATCCTCGAGTTTTTCTTGAGGGTAACAATTCTAAATATAAGACAGACTTTAAGTCATTCAGTCCTTCTCTTTAGTTCTTATTTTCTTTTTCCATCTCAAAATAAAAATAAAAAAACCCCAACCACATATGGACTACAATTAATATATTTACATGTTTTAATTCCTGAAACATTTTTTTTAAACGAATTTGAATGCAGAAGGCACAGTCATTCACTCTCTACCTTCCTTGCATGCCAGTTTTTTTTTTCCTGCCCACTAAAACCGGTCCTGGGGTACCATAAACCATTTGGCAATGTGATTTTATGTGCTGAATTCTCAATAGAATAGGAAAGCACAAACTCATAGTGTTAGCTACATCTCATTTACAATTATAAGGTGTAATGTTGAGGTTTAGAACTGCTATGCTCATAAAAATGATTTTCTAGTCCCTGAGAAAAGAACCTTGAGATTACTTTAGTGTGCCAATAAATGCCGTAAGTATCAGAACCTGACTATGCAATTATTTTGTGGTGCAGTTCACCCATGTTGTTGTTACTAAACCAACAATGCACTTGCTATTTCTATTTAAGTGTCCTTTTATTCCAGGAGAAAATGTGATGAAAGAGACATTTACAGAGGGAAAGGTAACATTCTAGCTTTTGAATGTGTGTAGGGGGGACCTGGTGATTCCTGGAGGAACATCAGTGGTGTAGGAGGGGGCATTTCCCTCTGGGTCTGTCTCTCATCTCCACTTTCCCAGCAGCCATCTGGGCTGGTTCCTCCACAGAGACAACCTGAGGTCAGGTGGACATTAGCAGCTCATCTCCCAATGAGACCTTGACATTTGGCCATCCAGGGACTTGTCTTGAAGTACTGAAAATGGTGAGCAGAGAGCTAACTGATCAAATGTGCTATGTAAGAATTACAAGGAAGAAAAAACACATTGACAGAAACTTCATTCAGCAACTTCCATCACAGACTTGAAGGTCCAAGCATTTAATGAACCATAACCTCATAAGGATGTATCATCATTTTCAGTGGCACCAGCGAAGCAGCACTTTGGTCCCATATTTGAACATGTTCTGTCTCCAATGGAAGCTGGAGACACATCCCCCTGACTTTCTGTTATGAATGACATTAATTTATTGCATGAAACCAAGATCCACCAACACTGTAAATCCTTCTTATTCAGTAAGAATATAGTTTCTTCATTTTCTTTCACATTTAGCCAAACAGTTGCACATAGGAATGGATAAGCTTGCACAAATTTGCTGACCAGTGTAATCTAGTGAAAATTTGGTTGATGCTACCAAATTTTAACTGTGGGCATGTGTTCTCAAGCAGAACTCTATGTAAGCGTCAGAGAAAGCTTTTGGACTGTCCCAACGTTGCACAATGCCAAAGAAAAGGGATTCTCACCTTTGCAAACTGCAGTGTTGGTTTGGGAAATGTCACATATGACGGAAGACCTTCCCTGATCTGAAAAAGCAAGGACCTCCTCCTTGCACCTGGGAGTGATGATGAAAGACAAAACATAGCCTGTTGATACACTTTGTGAATGGTTTTCTGGATTGATGGTATACAAGCAGCTGAAGTCATATTTCAATTGCTCGGTGATATTATGTGATGTGACGCAGACACATTAATTCTGAATTGCTGAAGCCATTTTAATATGGAAAACAAAGAATTAAAGCTTTGGAGTAATGTGTTTTCCATTGAGTTAGCCCAGGAAATTAAATCTTTATTCACAAAGAACAGTAAAGACTGTTAGAGAAAACAATTGTTTGTGATTTCTGGTTGAAATAGCAAGGCAAGGGAGAATGAGGCACAAAATTTTCTCTTAGGAAGAACACACACAATCTTTCACAGTAATTAAAAGGCAGATTTTTGCAAATATGATAAACTTTCCCTCCAATGTATTGAATGGAGGCAGCCAACAAATTCCTATGTTCCAGAGGAAAAAAAAATTCTACACCTTTACTGAGCAAAAGTAAAAAATGCTATGAAGGCATCATATCTACCATTTTTCAAAGAATTTTAAAAAAAAAAAAAAGAAGCAAAGGTAATGATTTATTCTTGTAGCTGTTGTTTGTTTCCTATGGCTGACTGAAACAACTAATTCTTAAAATATGTTTATCCCATTGTCTTTAAGGAGACTGTTCAAATCACAGCCTCATCAAATTATGTAGGCTGTTGATCAACTGTAAATATTTAATAAAACTAGATGCCTTAGGCTGCTCATCTGCAGATGTTATTCAAGATAGTTTGATGTAATAGCAAGGGAACTTTAGGAAAGGAGCAGTTCAAGCCAGAAGAGAATATTTTGAAATATGAATATGCCTGTGGATATCACTGTGCTGCTTTGATTCTACTTTGGTTGAATGTATCACAAGCCTCTTACAAAGACTCGGTCTATGCCATACAAATTTACCTCTGTGATATCAAAACATTTCCCAGCAGCAGCAGATAAAAAGTTGTAACTGGTGTATCATGTGAGGTTGGTTTTCTCTCCTGAAGGAAAATATGGCTTGTGCAAAGGGCCAAGTTTTGCTTGTTGAATTCTCTACTTTAGAGATGAAAAAACTAAGAATAATAGTTGAAAGTTATACCTTCTTTTGTGACTTTGCACTGCAGACTCTTACTGAATATCTGGGATTTGTCACTAGCTCTAGTCTTCACCCTCTTTTTCTGTCTTCATATTTCTTCATGTTAAAAATTACGTGAAATTATGTTTTGGTGTAAGATTCATACACGGTATGGCAAAAGGGAAATCAGCAGCAGCTGGACACTCCAAGGTTTAACCTTTACCTATTGCTAGCATTAAGGAAAAGATTTATCCACCTCATCTCCTAGGTGTTCTCTATCTATAGGACACTTCTGCTGTATTAGTTCGTATTTCTAATCCGTTCTTACTCTGCAGTCTCAGCCTAAACATTGTACATGCAAAAAGCAGACAAGAAGCCACGAAAACTGAGGAGACAACAGGCTTGTCCTGGGACTTTGGCATCCCTCAAGTGCCTAGGAAAGGGAAGTGTTGTGAGACTTGTGCGATATGAGACTTGCTCATTATGAGCCAGAACAACAACAACAGCAACAAGAAGAGAGGATATGAATATGTAAGCCCCACATCTCCTGGAGCATCCTTCCACCTTGAAGGTGGCACATCCAAGTGTCTTGTCAAAGGGAGAAAATCTGGCTTGTTTTTACAAAGACTGTTTATTTTCTTCTTAGGAAAACCAGCCATTCCCTCCCAGTGGTGTCAAATCATACTGGTGTGTGTCCCAGGTGACAGAATAAAAATCCATCCTGCTCTGAAAGTGGATTGCTGCTTAGCAAGCAGCAGCATTACACTCCAAATGTATCAAAGTGTCAGCTGCTTTTCAACAGGGGGCACCTTGGTAACCACTTCTCTTGATTCTTAAGGGATGCCCAGTGCCAAAGGTATGCTGAAGAAATAAACGTTTTAATGTACGCAGAAAAGAGGAAGGATCCATCCATAGAGAAAGAGATAACTAATGGATGAGATTCAGCTTTATGCTTCTTTTAGAGAGCACTTCAGAGGCTGTAAAAGAGGTATTGAAACTGAATATAACCATTTCATCCCCTATGAAGTGGAATTAATGATCTAAGCTTGATACAATGATTTTGTGTCTGCAGAAGTGTTTTGGCAAGTTATGCAGTTCTTACTAAAAAAGGGCAGTCTATTCCAAACATATAGGGTATTTTAAGTTCCCTGTTTCTTTTTTAACTCTTGCTTACTTGCTTGTTTTGATTTTAAGTTTCCCTCAGGAAAGAAAAAAAACCCGAACACACACACACAAAACTGACCGACCAACCAAAACTCCAGAAAACAAAAGCAAAACCCCAAAATCACAAAGGTCCACAGAAGAGATGCATAAAGCTTCAGATGCTACATTTTTTCACAAGTTTTTTTAACACTAGTATTATCAGGAAAGGGTCATTTCACCTCTGCCTGCCATTGCTGAACCTGTCTTCAGTATCCTATGCCTGGTTTGGGGCTTCTCAAGACAAGATAGTCCAGGTGAGACCATGAAGTGCATCAACCTGTCATGTCACATTAATTTTTAGTTTTCCAGCAATCCTGAGGCATGCTTAGGTGTTTCTTTCTTAGCGGATTAAGGCAGTAGACCGGATATGCACTGCATTTCCAGCTCCCACATGGAGTTGCATTGCAAAGTCATTCAGCCTCTCTTTCACTGTCATTCTTGTCCTTCTTGCTCAATTCAGCTGTAAGGTACTAAGAATGAGGGCTGTTTCTTCTGTAACATTTCTGTGTGTCCTTAGCATGCATAGGTGTGTGATTAAAGCAGCAGAGACAGGAGAACGGTGTCATTATACTGGGCAGGACCATGTCCAAGGTCACTGCACTGATAAACAAAGTGCTGTGAACCACTGTAAGGGTTAGTGACAAGCACTTGTATGTTGCTTCTTCAAGTCTTTTATTGTGCACTGTTCTTTACTGTCATATTCCACAATAGAGCTTTGAAAAAAAACAAAACAAAAGGACCTGACAGAATGGCCCCATGGATGCAATAACTACTTTATCTTTTCGATGGAGAGAGCCCTTTGATTAAACTCATAGGTTTGGATCCAGTACACTGTAGTAAATTAAACACCCCCGGCATTTTAATTAACTCATATTTCTACAGCTAAGGCAACACAAATATGGATGATACTGAAAAATGTATCCTGTTCCAATTATTGTAAGGGACAAATGTTTTTTAATTAACTTATCAGAATCCATGAATCTTTGTTTTAAAAATCAATTCTCTTTTTAGTAATTCAGTCATTTATGGAGATTTTTTAAAGTAGAAAAAGAAGATAAATGGTTTTACTTACAGAATGTGGCCTGCAAAACTAATCTGCAGAACTGTTACTCTTCTAGTTTCTCAGTAAACTTTCATCCTTTGTCTTTCCGATTTGCAAAATTAAAAAAATACATAAACACAGAAGTCTCTGAATCCGTGATCTGTTGCACTTCAGCATTAATCTTTCAGACATTCTGACTGCTTTATCTGAATGTTTGACAAAGAGGGAGGATAACTGAGTCAGGTCAGCACATTGGTGATGATCACTGGAGCCCACTGTCTCACTGTGGTGAATCACCGCACATGACCCAGTTGTGTCTTCGGAGCAGAGCTGCAGTGCACTGCAGTGATAGCTATGGTTTGTCTTCACAAAGCAGACTACTGGACATAAGGCAATTAAAAAAATCCCACAGTTTGTAAAGCTACAGAAAAAAAAGGGATAATTTTTGTTCTTGGGTCTCAGAGTTCAAAAAACCCTGTGAATTTCTCCATTAACATGATGATATGAAGTACTGCAAGAAAGGTGAACTGACCCAGGATGTGTAATTACTGAGTCCCAACAGTTGAAAACCCTTGAGCACATTGTTCCTCATGAGCAAAGTCCTGCTGAGCTGCATCATTTACCAGCAGTGTTGAATGGGGCATCTGAGTCAGTTCTCAGAGGATGGAGCTCTTAGCAGGTCCTTTCAAGCAGACAAAAGGGTCTTTCAAAAAGGAAAACTTCTAAAAAAGTTCAATTTAACAATGTCACAGATAATTTTTACGTTCGATTTTAATAAGTAAAAAAGAAGAAGAAATGGAGAAAGGAGGACTTCAAATATTTTCTTCATATGTTTGCATTCTGTCTTCTCATCCCTCATTCGGGGGGGTAATGATGTTTCAGTGGGCAAATTCAAACTGAAAGGCACAGCTCCTGAAGTCCCCCCAGTATTCAGTTTGACCTTAGCTCACCCACTACCTGCCTGTTCTCCTTTGGGCTAATCAAAATGCAGATAAAATCTCTGTATGAGATAGGATATTGCAAGTAAACTTACAGTCATTAGAAGAATCTTATTTAAAAAGAATTTCAACCAATAAAATAAAGAGAAAGTTACCAGATTACAATCACATCATCCACCTTCAGCATCATTCTATAAGAACTGAATATCTTAACTGAATGAAGTCAATTTTACAAAATACTGTTGGTTTAAATTCAGAATTTCCATCTTATTTTAATATAAAATTACTGTGGTAAAAGAGACAAGATTACAAAAAAAAATGAAAACCTTTTTTACTGCATTGGAACTGTTTCTGACTTCATATTTAATTGTGCCTTGTTCCCTCTGCTGATATAAATAGGAATGTCATCATGTGCACGCTTTTGTTGGGGTTTCTGAACAGTATTTCCCAGTCATGTCTTTCTTCATGAGCTTGTTTCACAGCCACAATTTGTGTGCACATGTCTCCCAGGACACATGGAGGGCTCTTCACAGCCAAGCCCACATAAGACACAGGGAACGGATGGGATCTCCCAGAAATCTCAGAAACTACAGATTCAAAACTCTAGTTTACTGACAAATTTAGCAGCCTTTGCAATCGTAAATTGATTTCTCTCATTAGCCCGAGAGATCCTGGTTGTTATTTTCAATTAAGGATAATCCCTTTTCCTTTCCCTCTCCCTTTCCCCAAAGCTATCACTCAGCCTGTTAGGGGCACTGCCTCCACAATTTAGAGATTTTGAAAACCAGCAGGAAGGGATCTTACCCCCCATCAGATAAGTGGTTTCTCCAGAGGTTTCCAGATGCTTCTCTCCCTTTGCCTTTTAAAGGGGGATAAGGCTGGAAGGATCAAAGTTACTTCTATTAAAATATTTTTTACTGAGGACAATCTTTAAAAATATTAACTATTTAAAACTGAATGGCAGTTATGCTTGGTTACTATCATATCCATCAATTTAGTCAATTGAGAAGATGTGAATATAAACTTTAAAGTCCTTGGGAAAAGGTTACATACATACTACAGAAAGCACAAGAAGAGTAAACAAAATTTCATTTATACAATTAAACTTCCCACATTCCCCGTCAGTTCACTGCATTGCTCCTCAAGTCTGGTTTGAAAGACAGATATATGTCCAGCAATGCTTTCCCTGAAAAACCACATTGTACTGTAGGAAAAATTCCTGTCTGACAGAGGTGATCTCCTACACAGACTGATCTGCAAAATGTCATGTAAACAGGGCAATTTTTCAGCCTGGGAATAACCAGGCTAGTGTGAAAAGGTATCTGGATAAGGACACTTCCACTGGCATTGGAGCAGCAGTGAACAAAAACCTGCCAGTGTTAGGAAACTGTGCCATTGATATACCCAGAAGTAGGTCTTCTACCAGGGCTGGAGGCACCATATCACAGAGATATGGGCTGCTACAAAACCGTTAAGTATTGAGCAAAAGCGTGGCAAGAGAAGGATTTGACAGTTCTGAAAGAGCCCTGCCTGTGCTGAGAAGCCCTGCTCCTGCCTCCTGATCTCAGCCCTCTGATGTTCTCTTTACCTCCCCTGGAACCATCATGAAATTTTCTGAACTCACATTTTCTAACAGGGAGGTTACCTGGACACTTTCTGATGCTTGAGGTGACCCTGGCTGGTCTGGCAGCTCCTGGCAGCTGGTAGATTTTAAAATGGCCTTAGTTTCTAACAGGATGTGTGTGTATTTGGTATACATGCAGACGAACACAACTGTGACAAATAATACCTAACCACAACACTGTCCTCATTCATTGCAGCTCCAAAATGTGATATTTCCTTGTTTTTATTAATTTTTAAACTTGTTTTAGTTGACTTCTGCAAGAATGTAATATTAATTATGTTCATTTAAATGTATTAAACATAATGTAGGAAAAAAATCACCTTTCTTTCTTTTCTGGTTTCCATGTTAAAGCTTTTGACACTTGAACAAAATATAGATTCTTATAGATCCTTATTTTCAAAAATATGTGGTTTTTTTCTTTCAAAATATAGGACTGGAAAAGAGGATGCACATAGATTAACATTGTCTATAAAACAAAAAAAATTATTCAGTTGCGATTGGTACTTATTTTTTTTTCAGCATTTGATAGTTTGCATTTCCTTTAGCTGTGTTCTTTCTGTGGTAACATTTGGAGTATCAGAATTTTCCTCTTTGCATTGCTGTTTGACTGCCATCCTGCCCCTGTCAGTGTCTATCTTGTATTTCCAATGTCACGGGATTTCAGAAATGTTTAGTGAGAGATATTCAGGTAAATTTTCAGCCCTTTTTTCCCCTCCTCTGCACTTAAATAGTGGCCAGGACCTGCCTATGGCAACACATCAAGGGAAGCATTGCTTCTTTCCAAGCCACTGGGTAGAGAAACCAAATAAATCATCAACTTGAGGTATCATCTTCACCTCCACTCCCTATAGCCCATCTTATTTGTATAACAGAGGAACAGCTGCAGAACTGACATCTGCTTGCTACCCTTCATGCTTTGCAGACCATGTATATTCTAAATCTGCAAAAGCATTTGGTCACCCACAGCAGTCACATCTGCTCAGATCAGCCAATCCCCAACAATGCCATAGAAAAAAACAAAGTTAATTAAAGTACTGTGTTATGACCCACTGATTAATTATTATGAACTGTTTCTGCCTGTGGTTTTAATGGGTCAAGAAGAATATTCCTTATGAAAGCAGAGATATCGTAAGTCATAACACTGCAGCAGAAGTAGAAGAAAGTCAAGTCTCCTTGTCCAGACCTACAGAACTGAACTGGTCCTCCAGGCTGAGGGACCGCAGTTTCTGAGGAACAACAAGGGAAGTGTAAGAATCAGGACTGGCACACACAGCCTGATGTTCTAAGCAATTGCTGATCCTTGAATCCATCTCTGTGGGAAGCTACTGATTTCCTCTCTCACATCTGCATATTTAAATTAATGCTAGGTTTTCAGTTGGGTTGGGTTATTTGTTGTTGGGTTTTTTTATCATACCCCTTGGAAAAAAGCACTTTTATATCTGTTTTCCTGATGAACTTATCATTGAATTTACAGCTGTCTTCTCAGCTATTCTGTGAAGAGAGAGAGCTTCTCTCAGACAGATAAGATTAAAATTATATAGACATGACATGAGTCATAATGAACTTGGCCCTCAGAAGGAGTTTGCAGTTAAGGCCTGTCATGAGTCACAATAAGCGTTGTCTTATTTTAGTAACAGCATCTTCCAAAATGTGTTATATTTTGATAACAGGAAGGTAGAACAATCTGTCTTGTCTCAGAGTGCTGGAGAAGGGCAACCGAGTTCCCCTCCACCTCACTGTTTATTTTTTCCAGTCTCAAGCACCTCTCCAAACTATTCCCAGACTCAGAGAGGTGTTATTATAGAGGAAATTCCACTGCCCTTTGTTGGAGAGAGAACATGCTCATGGGCATTAGCAAAGAGAAAGATGAAGAAACGTTTCCCACACATGTTCCCCATGTGCATTTCGTGAAGATTTTGTTATTTGTATGCCTTCCAAAGAGTGTTTTATTTATTCATAGATGTTAAGAATAGAGCATGACGCATGAATACAGGAAATGCTCTTTGTATTACCACAGTGATGGTAAAGGGCAGCACAGAGACTCTCTCTCTTCTACCACTGACCAACACACAGATCTCTATCTTTTTTTTTCTACTTTAGGATAAAATCCAGGCCAGGTTTCCAAATTTCCCACGACAGTGTAACTTTACAGAGTGGGCCCATAAATCTCAGATAAGCAAAATAGATAAGTGAACAGTGTTTTACTGGATCACTATGGACTGAGAAGTTCTGAATAAAATCCAGAAAAAATACAACATTTAAGACATTTTTGTCAAGTATAACTGTTGAGAAAGTGCACAGGCCAATAATTTCATTTTACTCTCACTTCATTATGTTTTTCCTGTTGATTCATTCATTCCTTTCTTCTCACAGCATGAATGTCAGTGTCACGTTAATGCCTTTTTCACCACCATTTAGAAATGCAATTTATCAGAGCATTGAAAAAGGCATATTTAACCTTTCAGCTTTTGATGAAAAATATTCCTCTTTATAAAGCACTCAAATCCAAGTTTCTCTGAAGGCCAGAAATAGTGTTAATAGAAGCTAATTTAATATGTACTTAAAAAAGTTAAGGTTATGTATAACTGGGAAAACCCTAATACTTTTTACTATTAGCTCTTCCTTTCAGAGTTATTTTTTTCTGTTCCCCTGTATGCTATATTCTGCAAATGCCCCATTTTACTCAGGAGAATTTTTGCACAGAATCCTTGCAGAGTCTTGCAATAGAGTTGGACTGATTCACGTTATCACAGGCACCTGACCAGACTTTCTGCTTCCCAGTGTAAGGCAAATGATATCCATAGGATTTAATATAAAATAAAAAGCAATGGGTCACTCCAAGTTTGAAAAGGCAAAGGTGATATCAGACAACTCACAGCAAGATTATTTGTTAAAATAATTATGTTATTTCTAGTGTACTGGCAGGAAGGACATTCTTGAGTTCGTTCTAGAAATAGTTGTAGCTGCTTGTGAGCACTTATCTTTTCTCTGTAAGATAACTGAGCAACCTAAATTAAAAAAAAAATCATTAGAGATGAGGTTAAAGATTATCATGACAAGCTAAATTTTCTCAAATTTATTCCATTCAAACATAAAAGAGTTGTAACTTATGCTATAAACTAAGCTGAGACATCACACATTATCTCCAGGAAAACATAATTTTTGTTATTTTTGCCATCAGCTGTGAAGTTCCTATATATTCTGTGAAAATCCTGCCAATCTTTATGAACTCAGATAGTTTTCATAGGGGTTCTTTAACAGATGGAAGATAAATCAGTACAGGATAGTTCATCACTATCTTGCAGGCAATATCTAGTTTGTGAACCTCTCATCTATTAACATGCATAAAGTCAGAAGCAGAGCCAAACTTGGGACTTTATATTTTTACTTTCTAGTGGAAAGAGAGGATATACAGAAAGCTGTATAGCTTAAGTAATACTGTGGACATGCATTTGTATTTATGTATTTGTATATATATTCACCTATACAGCCATCACAGATACCTCTATATTTGTGTATCTATAATTTTATAGCTGTCTGTATATTTGTATCTATGGCTTTGGAAGAGTTCTAGCACAGTTGTAGGATCATTTGGTATGATTCTGTGTCAGTTGTAGCTGCAAAGAAGTGAACTGAGATACAGCTCCTCTGCCAGCCCAATCCGTCTTGTTGTACCTCAGAGGGCACTGCACAGACCAGGAACATCCTCCAGTACCTTCAGGGAATATTTACATACAGGTCCACAGGCATCTGAATGTCCACGTCAAAATACATCCTGTTAGGTTGTCACCCAGCACCAATATTCAATTAGAGCAGCATACAAAAACTATGACACAGTGAAGTTAAGGTTAAGAAAACCAGAGTGTACAAGAGGTTTCTGTCTGGAGAGTTCCCTCAGAAGTCATGTGCAGTTCCCTCAGAAACTGTGCAGTTAGCCACACTTGCTTCAGTGAACTTCAGACAAGGTCTGAAGACCTCAGTCTGCAATGCAGACTAATGGAGCCCAGCACAGGTCAGAGTGAGGACAAGAGCTGACCCAGCTGGTAAATCCCCAGGCAGTTCTTGAATATGCACAGTATAACAACACCCTCAGACATTGTTGTGAAACACTGTGGTAAATTTAATATGAATCCCCTCCCCCCCAACTTTTCTGCAAATTTCCTGAACCAGCCAACAGAAGTGGATCATCACTGTGATCCAGTTACGTGTTTCCGAAAGGCTGCTCAAGGGAAGCCAGAAGGGATAGCAACAGTGTTAAATATTTCAGGATTTTGGAGTAACATCTATAAAACTCAGCTATATTCTTTCAGAAGACTATAGGTCCCACAGCTTCTATATGCCACACACTTTTTTCATTAGGGAATTCAGACATTTAATATAAAAACCAGAAGACTGAAACAGAAAAGTAATGGTTGGATGTTGCTATGTTACAGTGATTTGTCTGAGAAACCTTTGCAGTGGAAGTACCCTGCTGAAATGGTGCACTACAAAGCCAGTCCATTAATTCTGGTCATCTCCTCCCGTGTATCAGAAGATTTCCCTGTTATACCTGGCAATGGATTTCCCTGAGAAAAACCAGGAGGTCAGAGTATGTGGGGAAGAATCCTGGGACTCAGGAAAACATGCAGCCCCATAAACATCCAGATGCAGGGTCTTCAAGGTGAATCTAAATCTCTCTCCCACAGCACAGATCCAGTCTGTAACAGTCCTGCTTGCCATGAGCCTTTTTTAAAGACTTGGAAACCCAGGTTCTCAAGCAATTCAATTTGTTTTGAGAGACTACCTCAATTATTGTGTATGCAAAGTGAGTGTTAAAGCAATTAAACTAATTGCCATCTCAAATGTGAAGTAGCAAAAAACAGAGTGTCTCAACAATCTCAAATCAGTCTAAAGTAGAAATCCAACTCTTCATATCTAGGACAGAAGGGAGATGTTTTCATCTCTGTTGCTAACTTTTTCCATTGATGTTGTGATAAGTAAAGGCACCGGTTTTTTATTCCAAGCAAATTAAAATAAAAGGGGGATACTAACAAAAAACTATTTCTGTATATTTACTAACTTCTAAGCGTACCGTGGAGTCTGTAAGGTGAAGGGTCCTGTCTGGACCTAACACCAGGGAATCTTTTGCGGCCGGGAACAGGGAACAAATTATAAATGAAAATATATTTCTCTATGCCATGTGGATACAGAGAGGCCCTCCAGGACTTGCAGCTGAGGATGATGCAAGACCCCCCCTGTACAAGCCCAGGGGAGATAACATCCACCCAACCAGGGGGTAACATCCACCTCCAAAGCAGGGGAATTACCTTTTAAGGCAACAAACGGACAATGAATGAATATTCAACAACTGATATCGAAAGGGTACAAAAGCCCAGTTTTCAAACAAGTTTAGTG
>NW_020955230.1:0-8608 GCF_003031625.1 Empidonax traillii | reverse complement strand
GAAAAGTCCCAGGTGAAACTGAAAAATGGAATTTGTACAGTATCTGTAATGTTTTCAGCAGAAAAAACTAGATGTATGTGTGCATTATGTCTATGACTACAAGTCAGAGCATTTATCATAAAGGGTTTCTAAGGCTTTTAATGTGGTGAACATTGGTTTGAAAACTAAATTTGCAACCTCATTAGTGCTCTTGTTGCTGCCTGGGACCATTCCTGGCCACAAAAAACCAGTTGGGTATACTAGCAACTCATTAGGTCAGTCCCTGGCACAGCTATGGCCTCTGCTGACTATGAGGTAACTCCGTAACTCCCTAGGCATGACATGGCAGCAAGAAAACTCCAGATCTTTCCTAACTTGCAATTTGCTTTAAACCATCTTGTTCTGGAAACAAAGAGAGCTCATGATGATCAGCCTTGGTCTCTTGAGTGCTTGTTCATATCAAGGGGTAAAGGTGTTTCCAAGTACATTGAATTTTCTAATTTAGACATAGTGTTTGATTTTCACCTCCTTGGTAAGAATTGCAGTATAGAAAGGAATATGTTTGCTTTTACCCAGAATCTTTACTGGTTTTATTCATGTGCAAAATGTTTTCTTTTTTGAACATCAACACTTTTCAATAAGAACTTCATCTATTTTTTCATACTTCATGCTAAGGACAGAGCAGCAGATGGAAGACTCAGTCACACCACCAAGAAAGAAAGCACTCCTTGGGCACAAAAACCTTTCTAGAGTGCCGGACTATTGTTTTCCAGAGGTTGCCTATAATAATAGGCATTGGATAAAATACAAGTACATCAAGGTTCCTCTCAAGCCCCAGGGCTAAAGGATGGGTTACAGAGAGACAATGAACTTAAAAAATGTCCAAAGACTCAGCATTCTCTGCTATGATGCACATGAACAGAATGAGGTGGTGTGAGTGCTGCAGTGCAATAAAACTCTGCCTCAATTCTTCCTACTCCTACTTGGTTAGTATATGACAAGTATACAGGCAGTGGGAGAGAAGGGGCAATGTCTCATATATCTTGGAAAAAGGATGAGTGAGATAAAAGTTCCATTTCACACAAGAATAATGTACTTTATCCTTATAAATGAATCACAAGACTCTTGTGTACTTTATATCATCTGTTTTAGGTTTGTACCATATCATGGAAAAAGCATATTGTTCAAAAATTTGCTGAAATCAAAGAGGAAAAAAAAAAAAAAAAGCAACCAACAAACCCAAGCCCAAGCAGAACAATATTCAGCCAGGAAAGATAATCTACAGAGAGACAGAGTTATACCAAGCTATTCAAAATTAAAAAGAATTTTTTTATTAAGAAATCTTGCAAGAATTAACAGTTTTAAGATATGAAGAGGTAAATAATAAATCTAGATTGCAGGAAAAGGAAGATTGCTCACACAGAAGTTTCCAACAGCACACATGATCAGTGCTTTTTTAACATCCCTCATCTCTGATAAGAAAAAGATATATCACAAGGATATATCAAAGACTCATGACCTCTTACAGTTATCATTACATTACTTACATGGAGATCTTAAGGCTGTCTTTCTGTATTAAAATGGGCTTATAAGAAAGGTGGAAGGAGGGAGAGATTGTAACCTGTATGTACAAGTTTTGCAAATTTGAACAGGATGTTATTTTTCACACTCATATTTATTTCCTTTGCTGTAAATTCATACACATCTATGTGATAATATACAAAAACAATTACAGATTATAACTGAAACAAAAGGTTTCTCCAAACCCCATATATTTCCAATACAATTTAAAAACCCTAAAGAAACAAATAAAATCTAGAATGATTTCTGTATCCAGAAATTAAAACTAAGCTGAAAGTGTCCGGACTGTCCAGATTAGAGATCTGACTTTTGGTTTACCTGGGAAAATATTACTTACAAGCCTCTGAAAAAGCTATGTGTTTATGTGCCAGATTGTTACTATTATTTGTGTTCTGTAAAAGGCTACAATGCATCAGATGTTGCGGGGAGAAAAAAAGACACCAGCATTGCCATCATCACTTAAAAGATATGTAGTTACAGCTGGGATAAGAATAAACTGATTAGATGATGGGTATCAGTGGTGAACACATACCTACAAAGTGATAGTGTCCTGGTTTGCTAAAATATTGACTTAGAATTCAAAAAAAAAGAATTTTTCAAAAGCCTGATATGTTTTTCTACGTTCACAAATGCAGAGTTTTAAGGAGGCATTGGAAGAAAACGATATGGCTTTTTTTCTCTCAGAGAGGCACCAAGAATTTCATGTCTAGAGGCACAGAAGAGCTTCACTGGAGGCAAAGGAGGCTACAGCAACAGACTGACAGGATAACAGGGTGGGTTCCAGACCAGGTAGGGGATGTGCAATGCCAGATCTCGGAAGGCTCCAACATTTAGATCTTCCATGAGATAACAAAGGCAGAATTGGTGAAAGAGAGAGAAAAAAGGTGGAACAGACAAGATAACAGGCAAGGAAAACTTCTTTACAGTGACAGCCTGATTAGATATGAATAGTCCAGTTCTGCATTTCTTGTGGCTATTAAATATATCCCAGTCTTTAACTGGGTACTGGAGGGAAAAACTAAGAGAAATCTGGCTTTGTGAGAGAGTAAACTTTTCAGAAGGCAGAATCTGAAAGACTTAATTGTCAAAAGCAACACTTCAGAAAAAAAAAATCCTTAAAATACTCTAGGATAACATTGCTCATGTAGTTTCTACAGGAAAACCTTCATGGAAGCCTGACAAGTGTATTAATTGTTCTTGTTTGGTGTAATGGAATTGCTGCTCTTGTAAGATTCTCCCTAAGTGTAAGGCAAGAACACTTGCCCAGGTGATCAAACTGAGCTTTGAAACAACAGCCTTCAAATGAAGATAAATGGTTCTTTAAGGTAGTTTCTTGTTTAAGTTTTGTAAAGTGGGGATTGACGATTAGTAAAGAGACATAATGGGCAATAAAATGTCTTGAAGCAGCAGACTAAGATCAACATTAAGAGTCTCCATATTGGAGACCTGTGCAACAAAACTAGTGGGGAAATATTTCAGGTTTAAAACTGATAAGGGACCAAAATAAGTGAAAACAGACCAATATTTTCCACTCACTTTATCATTTTTGTCCAGCAGATGATGGAATTACATTGATGAAAAAGTGCTGTGTAACAGTATTGAAATTGTACTCACAATAAAATGATGCTCTTTAAATGACAGGCTTTTCCAGGATCTGGGGTTGTCTGGAGTTTTGGTTCCCATGCCCAGATCATCATTCCTGGATCCTTCTCCCTTACCTTCACCTCAGAGAACTGTAGCAGTCCCTGACCCCTGCTGATTCCTGCAGTTGGATTTTCAGTACCATTTTCCTGCCCCAAGGAAAGGAGTTTTGTCACTGCAGCTGATTCTTTGGTCCACCTACACTGAAACTTATTTGCAGCCTCCCTCCAGGGCAGGAAAACCACTTTAACAACAACAAAATAAGTAAACACAGAGCCATGGCAGGTTTAGGAACATACCACCACCTCTATTGAGGGACAGCTAATGTATCAGTGACATACAAATTAGACAAAGCTCCTGGGACAATCAATTTCTACATCAGAAATGGTCTCCCACTTGATCCAAGGAAAAGGACCCAATATGAGAAGTCAGAGCTGTGAGATACACATTGTTAATAATATCAGATAGTAAGAGAACAAAACTACAAAGTGTAGCCTCCTCGTTTATACTTCCAAAATATTTCCTGGTGGCGAAAGCATCTAGGCTCCTAAATAAGGTTTTGTAGACATGTACTATACTGGATTTGTCATTTGCAGAGAAACACCCTAGAAGGCCTGGTTATCAGGCTATAATACACTCACTGTTTGCTCTCACTGTTTCCCTTGGCCACATGACACTTTTCAATAAATTATGATTAATCCTGCTAGTGATTGAATTAATCTAAAAAAAATCTGCATGTGTACAGTTCTGGGTAGGTTTGATGGTCATGCAGAAGATGAAGGCTCTTTTTTGTGAGAGCCTGATCCTTCCAGTAGTTGTGTAAGAGCCAAGAGAATAAGATGGACTAATAATGATGATATTCTGTATCATGGTAGTCGAGACTTTAGAGTCAACCTTAGGGTCCTAGAAAGACCCACATGTACCTTGGCCCTCTCCTTGCCATGTAAAAGCTCTTAAGAGGTATGACTGCAAGGGGAGCAAATTAATTTTACTGTTTCACTCCTAGTGGCAGTTGTTTGAAGGACTTCATTAACTTCTAACCCAGGATGGCAGTGAGAATTATGACTCAATGTCTTTTTGTCAACCCACAGAATAAAACACTGATATTGCTGGGAAAGAAGTTTACAGCACACACCAGCTGCTACACATTTGCTACTCTGAACCACTTCTACTACTCACAGCTGTCCCCAACATGTCCTTATTTTGTTGTTTTTGTTGGTTCTGTTTTTGCTTATACTGTTCTCCCGCTGCTTCTCAATCCTTTGCACTTCTGTTGTTATGCCATTTTTCTGCACTAACTTCTTTTCATGCTCAGTTGCCAAGAAACTACAAGAATTAGGCTCTAATTTTCTCTCTGATATTTGATTGTGGCTGCTTTGCCTCTTAGATTGACCAGTCTGAGGATAGACAGATCAGGTCACACTTGCCCCTGCCCATACTCATGGGTTTACTTAGGCTTTTAGAAACTGATGAAGGAAAGACAGTGTGTGAAAGAGTTGGAAGCAAATGTGGGCAGCAACATGAGAGTCAGTGAGGTCATAACAGGAGAGGTTGAATTCTTTTTCCATGTATTCATGTCAAATCTCTAAGTATTATAAGTTTGCTTAGCTGCAGATGAATCGGATTTCCACATTTTTAATTGCCACATCCTTTTCTTTCCCTCCCTCATCATTTCTGCAATTCATTTCCCCTCTAACTCGCTTTGCTAATAGTCCTTGGTGACTGCTTTGATTCAACAGAGGTTTTATTAAATTTCACTGCCACAGAATGAAAATAAGATTATTTTTTTTTCTAAGTTGCATTTCTCTTGCCTTGGGGACAACATTTCAGCTTCTCTGTTTAGCCACCATCAAACTTCAGCTTAATGTTGTATTGCCTAAGAGACCTATGATAGTGGAGAGAAAAGTGATCCAAGTCATTAAAAAAGGAAAAATATACAATATTTCAATAAAAAGAAGTGATATAAGAAGAGCATAACTAGATCATGTCAATTTTTCTCTCCCCATGTCTCCTACTAAAACACATGTATGCAATTACAGCATCTGTTATCCTGATGGCCTGGAATGTATCCCCAACTTCAGTCATGGGATTCTGTAAACTCCATGATGTTCAATAATAGGTACTCAAAGGATACTATTAAAATTGTAAATTGTAAATGTAAACTCTTCTAAAACTTGCTAAATTATAGCCAAGGGAAAACACACTAATTTGCTTTTGTTCTATTAACAGTTGGGCAGGCTGCTTTGGTTTAAACAAAAAAAAAAAATGTCCTGAGATTTTTCACCCTCAGGAGCTTCTAAACCAGAATTTCAAGCTATTGCAAATTAAAGAACTTCATCTAAGAAGGAAAAGTAATTTATTCTCTTAACTCCATCCACTCAGTTGGACCCAAAAGACTAAACAGTTTCCTCTTTTCCATGGTAATAAACATATGCAAATTTGTTTTCCTGAGTCAGAGTCTTAATTTAGTTTGTCATTTGAGGCAGAATCTGCTAAGTTATGCATTTCAAAATTAGCCACCAGGAGGGATAAGCAGGATAAACACTTTCCTTGGTGAGTTCGTACAAACACAAAATACTGGAAGAAAACTTTAATAATGCATTTTTGAGAGATTGATAATTAGGGGCTTTATTACTTCCCAAGATATTCTTTTGTAACCTTTGCAGCACTATCCTCATTTGATCAGTGTGACTTCACATGCTCCTTGATATTTAGCAGCTGTGCTGTATAAAATCTTCAATCCTGGGTAACTGCAAAAACATTTTTATGAAATGTCAAATGAGTAGGAGGGATGGAGGGAAAAAAGGATATGCTTGCATAGACAAATTTTTATTTTTTCAAATAGTGGAATTAATAAAAATAATTTTTGTAAAGCTTTGTGATAACACCTTGCATGCACTCAGTCTCCACATAATAAACCTAAAAAGACATCTGGAAAACAAAAAAAAATGAGTGAACTATCATTCCAGGGATACAATTTTTTTTTTCCTGAATTAAGAAAATTTTCTTCAAGGATAAGGGAAACAAAGACAAGACTGTTGAGGCAGATGATAGCTGAGCTCAGTACACTTAGTCCTTCTTGTCTCCCATGTTTGGCAGAAAAATAGGAAACAAGGAAAGATTAAGTGCTTTGTTTCAGATAAATTTGGGTGCCTGGGTTGGACAGTTGAAGGTGTCTGCATGTTCAAGTGGTGTAGGAAAAAGTAAAGATGTAACTCAACTTAGCAGATTGTCTTTTGTAAATTTCATAGGGAAAACATTTCTGAACCACATTTTTAAATTTCATTTTTCCTTTTGGTCTGCCCTGAACACTTACTGACTAGGTTTATGTCTGCCAGCTCCCAGGAAGAGGCATGAGTGAAAGATTCTCTACATCTCTAGCACTGGCAGGCAAGCATATCAGTGCCAAGGGTACCACTAGGTTAAGCCTTGAGGAAGAACCCTTATGTCCTTAAGGAACTCCAGGACAAAGAGCATACAAGGTTCCCATCCTTCCATACACTGGTATACATTTTACATGTGAAATCTATATCTTAACACATGATAGTATGTGTACTGCACGATCTTGAAATGCATATTTTTATATTACTGTACATGTCTCTTTTCAAAGTTAAACTTAAGAAAACTTGTCCATCATGTGCATGCTTTAAATCTTCATTGTGTTTCCTCTATGACAGAATTACAGTTCAACTTCTTTCTATGTGGAGAAGGAGGAGAACAGTGGAAGCAGAAACAAAGGATGGAAACGTGGGAAGAAAGACTAGGAGTGTGAACAGAGACTTGAGACTTGCTGCATTAGGACTCATTCTTTCCACTTTCTGTGCACATTTCTAGTTCATAAAATCACAGAACCATATAAAACTTCGGGCTGGAAGGGACCTTTAAGGCTCATCCAGTTCACCCCCAGCTGATGTGGAAAGGTGTCACAGCCCATCGGTATAGGGAGTGATATTCATCGTAAATTTTTGTCAGGCTGAACAAAGACAACAGACACGTGTCAGGGACCTCTTAACTCCACAACCAGCCCACACTTTAGACTCAAAAGATGTTGGCTAACAAGCCCTTAATTTTGTACAGTAGACTTCAATAAGCTCTCAGCTCCTCACAAGAAACTTCTCATCAAAGGGCCTGGCTCACAAGCCACAACATACTGCCACAAGCTCCCCACTCCCACAACAAACTTCAGTACAGAGCGTGGAGTAGAACATGAGAGCTGTGATTTGCCCAGTCAGAGCAAGAGAAGAGAGAAATAGAGGCAGAGAAGACAGAGAGAGAACAGAGAGTAACACTAGTCCTTAGATCCCACACTGGTTTTGTTGTATGGATAGTCCAGAGCTGGGATAAACAGTAAGAGTGAAAGAGAGGGGAAAAAAAAGAGAGCAAGGGGGCCTGATCTGCTCACTTTCATAGTTAACCTGGTGCAGACTCTTATGTAAATGAGATTTTTCATGCTGTTTTGTTCACACATGCACAATCAGCCCTTTGACCCCTTCTCTAGGGAGTGAGTTGAGGTGGGGGGACTGAGCAGTCTCCAGGAGAGGAGGAAGTTGCCCCACCTCCACAGGACCTCTGTTCTAATCACAACTATCTTATCATAACAGTCAGAACGTTTGAGACAAATCCTGATGATGCCTGGTCCTCCGCAACATGGGTGATTTGTCTGTATAACTACTAAAACTTGCACTGCAGCACTCAAAACAGGATATGCTACCTTAGGAACCTGAACAGATCTGAACAGTCTATGGAACCTTATGAGATGCATCTCAGAGTCCCAAGGGAATTGGCTGATGTAGTTGCTGAACCACTCTCCATGACATCAGAAAAATCTTAGCAGTCAGGTGAAGTCCCTGGTGACTGTAAAAAGAGAAACATTGCAGAAGGTCAGCCATATACCGGGCAGCATCAAAACAATCATGAACAGCAGGTGGAAGGCAGGGATTCTACCCCTTGTTTCTTCTCTCGTCATGACTATCATATTGGTTGCAACGGTTTTTGGGAGGCTGTTACACTTCCACTTCTTTGCACTCGGTCACTACAGAACACAAGAGATTTCAAAGCAAATAAAGAGCTCACAATACCGTTATGTAGGGTAATGCCCACAAGTGGAAACTGTGGTTAGTCAAGGCACTGAATCTGACACTGTTGCCCGTCACGATATAAGCAGAAACCAACAGAATGTTAGTTTATTGCCGGTGCTTTATTGAGGGCCCCGGGGATACAGGGGGCTAGCGCCCAAAGACCGAATCCCGCGTTGTCCATTTCAAGCACATCTTTTATACACTCAGACAAACAAAACATTTCTATAGCTACCACTTCAAAGGTACATGATGAAGCTTAATATTTCATCCAATTGATTAACTCCTAGCTAAGGTCATTATCAATCATCCCCAGTTGCCTAACTCTATAA
>NW_020955229.1:2467666-2505766 GCF_003031625.1 Empidonax traillii | reverse complement strand
TGTTATGATGGTTTGGGGATTTTTTGGTTGGAGATTTTTTGAGACAGTAACAGGTAGGAGATAAGATTACTGCACTCTGGTATTTTTGAGAGCAAACCTTTGTCTGTTTGTTCTCTTCTGCTCACACCGACCCACATCAAGCCATCTTGTGTCTTTCCCCCTGAAACAATCACTCAGGATTCTCTCTTTATTGTCTCTTCACCCTCATTCATTCTCGGTTTTTCCCCTTGACCAGTGCCACGATGATCTCTGGAGAGCTCTGCTCTCTCTGAGCTGAAAGCTGATCTCCAGAGCTCTGATCCTGCCCAGCACAGGTGGACGGTCCTGCCTGTGGAGTCACAAGGCTAAAAATGAGGAGCAGAGCAGGGCACATTGGAATCTGAGGGTTTGCCTCACGGTTGCCAAGGCATTCCCATCCGGCCAGTCAGACTAGTGGGATCTCTTTGCTAGGTAGATTTTTACTGTTTCCTTACCCTAATTTAAGTCTTAGTTTTGTGCTTCTGAGAGCGAGGAACAAAGGGGCTCGAAATTTCCATCTTGCTCAGAAGGATGACTGATCTTATCTGTGCCCACATATAGAAACTAAAAAAACTTGCTTTGAAATGCCACTTTGAAGATCTGTGCGAGTCGTTTGCATTTCTCAGCGGCTTCAAGACCCACCACCATCCTGTGGTTTACTGGAGCAAATCCAGTAATTGGATCAAATGGGCTCAGCTTCACTGGTGATCCCTTGTTTGTGCCGAAATCACACGAGCCAGATGAATGTAGTGGGAATAAAAAGAGATGTGTTATCAGATTTATTACACAAGGCAGCTCCCTGAGGCTTAACAACTTTGGGAAGATGCAGCTGGAAATACCTTTGTATAGTTAAGCTTCATGCAAACATTTCCTCTTGTTTTGCCAAGCGAAACACGGAGAAATTATTGAGGTTTTCGTGACAGGATTCCTGCTCTCAGTGTCACAGACCGAGGAGATGCAAAGAAAGTATCTTACTGAGCTTTAGAGTTTGAGTTCTGAACACTTGGGTTCAGCCTCCCTAATAAACCTGGCTGAGTCTTTTCCACCCAGTGCTGTGGATACCCCTTATATCGAATCACGTGCATTAAATGAGACTTTGCAAGTTTAGAATGGGATCAAAATATCCAGTGACCAATAAAGGTCCGTTTTTAGCAGCAGGAAGCTTTAATGGGACTGACACATGACAAGAAAAGGGTGTTTCATGTACACAATGATCAAAGATTGAATTGGTATCAGTTTCAAGAATGTTGCATCCATTCTTTGCACAGGAGGGTTTTTTGCCTTTGCAAAAGATTGATTTGCCTCTCACACCAGAAAGAAAGAAACCCTCTAAAATGTTCGGTTTTTACTCATGGAGAAAGAATCCGTTCTCCAAAAAGCCCTGGCTCTTCTTAGGAAATCTTTCATAATTTCCAGTTCGTAATTTTGGTTTAGTACAAAGACAAAGCTGCCTTTTTTGAGCGGAATAAACTTACAGTGACTCATCACAGCACTGCTAACTTTGATTCCACGAACAATTTACTTTCAAAGTCTGGCTCCTGCAGCAGTACCAAAAGCTGGAAGGCAGATGGAGCTCCTGCCTGCCAAGTGCCAGCGTGCCAGTATTTAACGTTTAGGCATCGTCCACCTTTGGCTTAGGACTTTTTAATTTCAGTTCATTTGCTGTTGTATTTGTTAAACTTGAACTGAGGCCCTTTTCAGTGGCACAGTAATGCTAATGAAAAAGCTGATTTCAAAGGAAGTTCTTTGTTCTGGCCTGGTAGGGTTCAGATCAGCATTGCTCAAAATAGAAGCTTTTAAAACAGTTTCTTGATGAGAGGTTTGTTTTTTTGTTGTTGTTGTTTTGTTGTTGTTGTTTTGTGTTTTTTGTTTGGTTTTTTGTGTGTTGGTTTTTTGTTTGTTTGTTTTTGGTTTTGTTTGTTTTTTGGTGGTTTTTTTAGGGAAATTTCCTGGTGATCACATTGATTATGTTGTGTAATAGATTTCCTAGGAAGTAATGGAAAGTACCAGTCCTTTGGATGAGCTGCATTTCGAATGGAACAACCCTAACAGGGAACAAGCCAGCAGTGGATTTTGTCCCTGATCGTGCAGTTTCTGCTCATTCTGAATTCCCACTGATCTAATTAATCTCAATTGGAAAAAGAACAATGCCTCACTGACTGCCCCACAATCCAAATTCCTCTGTTAATGTGTTAAGCAAATATAACAATGGGCAGAATCAACATTTCTGCCTCTGCTCCATTGGAAAAGCTCAATATGGGATCATGGCAAAGGTGACAAACCAGCCAGCTCTCCGTGGCTTTTCAGCTGTTGGTCCTTTACAGACTGAGAAAGGGCCACGTGGCTGATGTGGAGATACTTTGTGTTACCTCTTGTTGACAAGTTAATCACGACTTTCAAATTAATTTCTATTAACCAAGTGTTATTTTTCAATTTATCAACATTGCTGTATGTCACAAACGCATTAAGGAATAAAATGTTGTTATTGTTTGGAATTCAGTTTATGAAACTCCTTAGACTTGACTGATTTTGTTCAATTAAAGCCACTCAGAATTATCTCCAGTTTTGCTTCACTTCAAACCATAAAGCAGTAAAACTTAAAATGCAAATTTAGACAGCAAATGGATGCTGATTAACTTCAGGCAGCAAACAGCATGAAACGTTCTTTGGTCTATTTTTATATGACCTCAGTAATATTATTTTTTACTACCACCCTCTGCTGCCACTGAAGCTGTGTGGTGGTTATTTTCCCATCTTTCTGCCTGGCCCAGGGTTTGCTTTCTTTTCATCTTCATTTCCCCTCAGTTCAACTGACAGATTTGCTGAGTTCACAGTAATTGTCAAAAGAGTCCTGAGTATTTCTAATGACTCGTTGGATCTAAATAAACCATTCAACTGAAATGTTTTAACATTAAATATTAATTATTCTGAAGTTGTTCCTTCTTCCAGGTACCAAATTTATTCCAATTATTTAATCCATGTCTATTGTTGTTTAATGTAATTTTCTTTCTCCTCTCTTAGTCATTTATTTTTCTGAGAGAGATCTCCTTGTAGAGAGACTTCACACCATCAGCAAAGCTCCATTGTTGCCATAAATTTACTTTAAAACTTCGATAAAATATTAAATCCTCCTACTCTCACCCGCTATTTCATGTTTTTAGCACACCTAAGCCTGAAATGAACTTCTAGTGACAACACACATACCTGAAATAACATTTTATGTATTTATGAGATGTTTGTATTTCTTATGGGAAAGTTCCAAGTGAGGTGCCAAATATTTTGGCTGTGTAAGGTGACCGCTTCTGTAATTTTATTCCACCATTCATCTCAGAAGGTGTTAACTCTGCGACCTGTTACATTCTGACAGAAATGAGGCAGGTGCTGAGCTATTTTTCTTTCCAAGTGCATATAAATAGTGAAGGGGGGCAGCGTGCTGCACTCGCAGCTCTTTGATTTATGCAACCACATTGTGGAACCTGTTGGGAGTGCAGTCAGATATAGAAATCTTCTGTTCCTGGGACCAGTGGGAGATTTGCTTTTAGAGAGCTTGCAGGGTTTCTCCTTTTCATGTAAACCATCCATCTGGTCACAGCTGGGATCTGACCTTTGATTTTACTGAGCACACAAGGAACAGCTCAAACACCTGGCAGGATGTCCCACGTGCTGGGGAGACACTCCATAAACTCAGAGTTTTTATTCTCCAGAGCAAACCAGGAAAATCAAAGATCTTTCTTTTCTTACTGTGCTCTGCATATCCTCTCAGAAAATTTCCTGTGAGTTCTTGAGCGCTTTGTTACTGCCTAAGAGCCAAAATTGGAGCTGAAACAGGTAAAAAAAGTCAGGATACCTGGCTTGGGGAGGCTCTGAGGTGGATTATAAAGTCATGGCACAATATTAGTGCCCAGCTCCCATTTTCCTCGACTTAAGGAGTGTTTGGGACAACATGGAATTGTGTCTGGCACCAACCCTGCCCCTAAGGAACTACTCCAGGCCATGTGTCTGCAGTGGGATAATGTTCTCTCTGACAAAAGGAGCTCATTCAGGCTTTATTCCAAACCAGAAAGGAAGAATTCAGAGTCATTTCTACAGATATAACCAGACCCTCACACTGGAACTTGTTCTCCCTTTTTACCAAAGGCATAGGAAGAAGAGCTGTGTGCCTTGTGCCCTCTTCCAGAGATTAATACACATCCAAACAGACAAACACATCCAAAGCCCCAAATCTGCCTGTTGGGAGAATACAGCCCTGCCAGTGCTGAGTGCTGCATGACTGGGTGGGTCTGTGGGGAGACATCCCTTGGCACGCTGCTATCAGGGAAAAAAAACGCTAATATTTCACAATTATTTTCTTTGGATGTTTGAAAAACAACTAAAACCAAAGGAAACATTTACACCAGGTGTTTAATGTGGTTTATATTTTAGGAAAATGGTCATTCTCTGTGTATATCTTGTCCTTGGAGGTGACTGATCTGTAATGTCGCTCCTGACCTTCACAGATTTTACTCTGGCATAAAACATGACAGGTGTTTTAACATGGGCATCTTTAATGATGTTCAGGAAAATGCAGGGAAGGATGGAAGAGCTAGGAAATGAAGAATATAGCTTGGATGAATCCTGCTTTCACTTGGATTTTGTTGCTGGTTTATCCTACACCTCTTAAATCCATATAGCTATGATTTTTTTTTTTTTTTTTAATTTCAAAATATTTTCCTTATTCTAATTGGGTAAACAGGTGGAAAAATGCACCGTGGTTTGGCCTCTACTTTATGTTTTAAAAAAAATCAATCTAAATAGCATTAATAT
The DNA here is from genome assembly GCF_003031625.1 of Empidonax traillii. Lineage (NCBI taxonomy): Eukaryota > Metazoa > Chordata > Aves > Passeriformes > Tyrannidae > Empidonax > Empidonax traillii. Next base: position 2,500,945 of record NW_020955229.1, on the reverse strand, counting down.
ACCCTTCAATAAGGGGAGGAAGAGGAAACTGATATTATGAAATGGAGAGGCCCACTTCCCTGGAAGATGGATATGGTCCCTTATGCCAGCCTTTGACACATATGTCAAGTGTGCATGGGTTGATGACAGGGTATGTTGCATTTCCCTGGTGAGAGGGCTCAGCTCTCAGTGACTTTGGCCATCCCTGGTGCAGAGAAATTTTAACTCCTTCCCTTTCCAGGTGTTTCCTCTCTGATCCCCTCACCCCATGTGATATTCAGGCAGAAGCACCACCTTTCAGAGAGCTGGCAGCGAGCATTTGTTCTCAGGCACTCTGTTAACTTATTTACAGCACATTGTCCTATTTGACTGATTTCATTTGGATTTTTTAGTTTTATCTTTCCTCCTGAAATACCGAAAAGAGAACATTGCAACACGCCTCAAAAGCGAGCAATATTTCTCTGTGGTGTTGTTTATACAAAGCTAGAAAAAGGGAGGATCTTTTGGGGGAAAAAAAAAAAACAAAAACAAAAAACAAAAACATGAATTGGTAAGACTGAAGTTCAGCCCAATGCAGATAACTCTGCAATCTGCTCTGTAATTTGCATTCCACGTTACAGCTCCCATAACATGGAATGTCCAAGGGGTTGTACAGACTCACCTGTCCAATGAGATTAAACTCCAGTGAATGCTGGGGCAAGGAAGAAACTCTGCATATTGCTGGGAAATTGGTGTCAAGGAAGAATCCAGGTAGAACAGGTTTTGCAGAACTGAGAAAACTATGTTAAAATATTTTAATCCATTTGCTGCAGACAGCAAATGTTGTCACTCAAAGATGAAGACAGGCCCAGATCCTTCAACCTCCCTCCCTGCACCAGCACCCAGGTCGAGCAGCTCAGCTCAACACAATATGTGGGCAGAGGATAAAACTTCCACATAATTTCTTTGGTTTATAAAAGTGCTGCTGGCAAAGGAATTTAATGATTATTTTTAAAAGCCTGCTTCAAGTGACCAGAGACAGGAAGGCCGTGAAATATTTGTGGATGGCCAAGTTTATAAAAGGGAAATAAATGGAAGGGAAATAAGATCCCTTTCCAGCAGAATTTGACTTTCCCAACCCCCACGACAGACAGAGGCAAACTTCTCATTTTGTTCATGATACTTGGACATGGTCCCCAGTTTTCAGGTCCCTTGGACTTTTCTTCTTTCCCATCACTCAGCCAAGAGATAAGTTATCTTCAAGAGGCTTAGATGTAAAGTCCAGTGAAATTCCAGAAATAGAAGTATATACTAATCAGAAAAGCAAACTTACTCTCATATCTAAGTTTACATGAATCCTATCAGTATTTTAGCCAATAAACCATTTGATTTCCCTTGTGCTTCTCTCTATTTGCCTCCTCATTTTGACTTAGCAGTTACATTATTAGCTTTGCTTTCTTGCTCCAAGAAATTCAGAAGAAACACAGCAATGACTCCAAAGCAAAAAATTCTCAATTTTGGCTGAGCATTGTGGCAGTGAAAAGAGCTTTGACTATGAACAACAACAGCTTTGGCCTCTTTTTTCACACCTAGAGCCTTCCTGCAAGGTATTTCTTTGTAATTGTGGCTGTCCCTTCATTAGGTAGCTTTAATTTCCTGCAGCAATTTACAAGTCTTGGAGACCACAGGGAGAACTTCCTTAAAAGGGTAAGAAAAGCCACTTCTCTTCTTGCAGCCAGAAAAGTCCTTACAATCAGGTCATCCTTCTGTTCCTGGGCTGATTGGACAAAGAGAATGAAAACATTAAGGATGCTTTGGACTGTCATTGCCAGAGGTGAGAACTTTCTGCAAAGACTCCCATCATCAATTCCAGAAGACAGACAGTTGTAGATGACATCAAATCTAAAGGAATGTCCCGACTTTCATTCATGCTGTTGCTGATGAGAGGGGGTCACACAGGTAAACCAGCTCTCAAAACACCAAGGGTTCAGAAACTGTGACTGAATTGCTCTGAAGGCAGATTGGGAGAGCACACTGGGGTAGAACATGTGGGCAACCTCCCCCAACCCAAATTTCAGCTCATTTCAAAAGAAGGGCATAAATGTCCATTCTGAGGTCATTTACCAATTCTTGTATTATCACTGTGACTAACATTTATGAGACTTCACCGTACTCCAGAGACAACAAAGACCACAATCACCTTCCCAAAGCCTTCAGGATACAAGGACATTTTCTCCCTTATTGGAATATAAGTTCCAGGTTTTACAGAACATGTTGGGTAACTGCTCATACTGCTTTAGATGACTGCAGAAACAGCTCTATCAGGCAAATGTTGGTGTATTTTTTTTTTTCATTTCAACACTTCTGGGCGCACTATAAATTTGGAGAGGGGAAGTCCATGGATTTACAGCCTTGGAGTTGTTTTCTGCTGTGCTGGGTGGCAAAATGATGATGACCTGAGGCAGAATGGCCTTACCAGGGTGGCCAGTGTCAGACTTCTATAATAACACTCCTCCCCAGCACTGAAAAGCATTCAAGACATTTCCCTCTTGTTTATAGCTCTTCCCATAAATGATATTAGTCTGAAGGAGCTGGTGAGGCGAAGAGCACTTCAGTGTAAACCTTCCCAGGGTGATAGCAGAGCGGAGCTGCACACAGGCAGCCTTGTTAGGAATTGTTTCCCTCTTTGCTTCTCAACCCTTGAGCCACTTCCAGACTGTGTTCTTTAAAGAGCATCTGCACACAGAGCGTGCACAGCACCAGCAGGCACCAGGCAGGGACGCAGCTCTTGAACTCTGCTGGTCTTTGCCCAGGTTGATGATGCCCCAGTTCAGTACCAGGCAAACTGTGCTGGATTTCCATGGCAGATCTGTGGTCACAGTCATGCTGGAATCAGTTCTGTTTGCTCTAAAAACTTCCACAATTTGTATTTCCTGCTGATATTTCTCACCCCTTACGCTGTGCAAAACACACCAGTACTGTTCCTGTTTATTATATAAATTAGGGTATATAAATTTGGTGTGATGATCTAAACCAATCCTTTTGCACGAGAGAAGCACCGACAATGAATTACTTGCTTGTCACTCAGTAAAAGACACACCTATTTAAATCAACAACAGTCTCGTGTTTCCCCAGGAAGTGCTCACATCATCTCCAAATTAAAACAGCTGAGGGGTTTTAACACTATGGAAGCTTCACTTCCAGCATGTGTATGTCTTGCACATTCACTTAATAAAAGATTATCCCAGGTTTCAAGTCCTGTATTTGCACTCCTAATTCACTTATATGGCCATTTTGTTGGGGGGGAAAAAAAAGGAAAAATTATGTCCATTTTTTTGCATTACTGGAGAGCTGACAATGTTGTTTTAGCTCAGCCCCACTGTCTGTCACCGGGATCTCAGTTCAGAGATGTTCAAGGTCCAAATCAGTCAAACTGAATCTAATTCAGCCATCTCGCTCCCTCAGGCCTGGTTGGAAAATGTCAGCCTAAAATAGCCTGTGCCTGAGCACCACAAGCTAGAAAGACACTTCTGATGTCTCATTTGTGTGCACCAATAAATGGCACAGTTATATGGAAATAGAGACCAAGCCCTTCCTCAAGGGGCAGGGTTGCCAGGGACAGAATTTAAATAACTCCCAGGAGCTGCAGGAGTTCCATTTCCTTCCACCTGCACAGCAGCTCCCACAAAATTAGGGAAAGAGCTCCTTAACTTCCCCAGGTGGCCAGCAGGGATTACAGGAAAGATTAAAATAGCCCACCCTGAGGTACCAGTTACAGCCTGGCCCGAATGCCAAGGGCTTACAAAGTGAGCTAATGCTCCAAACAAGACCATAAATCTTATATAACTTATGAGGTAACTGATGAGCTAAGAACAGACTTTAATGCTCAGCAATCACTTGATTCTTTGCTTTTGAACAGGACCAAGTTAAATGTTTCTTAGCTTCATTTTCAGCTGGGAAAAAAAAAAGGATATCAGAGGTACATGCACAGATTGTAAATTCTGTGCTTCATTTGCTGAAACACAAACAAAATTAAATAAATACCTCTTTCAAAGATCAGTCCTTACCCATCTGCTGCCCTTAAACTTCCCTGGAAGCAAGTGAAAAGCTTGTCTGAAGTGTGCTGAAAGGTAAATAAAGCATTTAACATAGCAGAGAAAACATAACAAATCCACAGTTTTGAAGGCACAGGGACAGCAGAAAGGAAAAACCCTGAAACGTGTTCTTTAATGGGACAATTGTTGAGTAAAACCCTGAAGAATTTATAAGGGAAATTTCTGTGATTCTTTCACTTCCCAGCAAAGAAATCAGTAACTGTTTTTCCATCCCGAGCTCATTTTCAAGCAGCATGGCAACAACATTCCAGTAGGAATAAAGAATTTGGCATTATCTAATACCTTGATCTAATGAAATCATTCAGTATTCAGAAATTCTTAAATATTTTTAACTTGCTCCTCTTCCTGCTTACTTATAGATTTATTATTAAAAGCTAAACCTCTGCACTTTTTTTCCTTTGCAAAAGGCAATTTATACCATTTATACTGAAGAACAGCAAATTGCTCTATTTCTCTCTGTTGTGAAGAGGTTTCACTCAGACTCCCAGCAAAGCAGGTTGTAAACAACATCTGAATTTACAATTCCATTAAAATTCAAATCAAATCCAAAGTAAAACTGGAAACTGGATTATTGGAAATAGGCTTTCTTTTACCGAGTTTGTTGAAAAAATGTATTTGGGGAAAAAAGCCTTTTCTATCATTAAAAATATATTAAGTGATATTTAGTTCATTGCTAATCAATGCTTTTTATATATAATTCAAGAAGTGAGCTATCCATAAACTCTTTTTTTATAGCCTTTCCATGGAATATGCCAAGTTCCTTACTCAGCTTACCATGAAGAGAAAGAAAGAAAATACAAGAAAAAAAAAAAAAAGAGAAACTTAGGTAATCATTTGGTCTGTGTCCTCACCCTGAATTGCTGGGAGAGCCCTTCCACAGTGGAAAAGTTTCACAACCAGAATTTGCTTTCTCAGTCACAATTTACTTCTCCGATTGTCACTAATAGAGACCCTTAGTTGCATTTTTCAACGTTCTGTATTTTCCAAATATGAGCAGAGGGGATTTAAAAACAAAAACTCTGGTCAATACGTTTGGATTACGTGTGAGGATAATAATTACAGCCCCAAACTGGAACTCAGAAGACAATGGCAGGCTCTTCTCTCTCTCCGGGCTTTGGATGAGGCCATTTCCAAAAGCAAGTTGGCAGAAACACAGGCAACTATTCCCTATCCTACTTCAATCCCAGAAAGTCAACTTTTTTTTTTTCTTTCTTTTTTTAATGGCTCCTGTGTGTTAAAATAAAAAAAACATCGAGGGGGGCAACATCTGATGTTGTCCTGCACATCTGCTTTAGGTGCTCATGTCCTGTCTCAACTAAAAGCATTTAAGATTAGGCCACATTTGGATTTTGTGATAAGCAGGATTTATTTTCATAAGAAGAACTGAAGCTAAACAGCTCGAGCAAGAGCTGGTATTTTTTTTCCCCTCTCTTCTCTGACCACCAGTTCTCGAATGTTTTGGTCACTTGTCTCTCGAAAAAAGGAACTGGGCTGCTGAAAGAAGGGCCAGGAATTCGCCCGGGGATCTCAGCCCAGAGGGAACCAAGACAGAGGGGCGCCTGGAAGGGACTGAATGGCTGAAAGGGCACACAAATAGAGCACACATGAAACCTAAGCAGGTACAACCATTAGCTGAAGAGCTGGCAGGGTTAGAAAGATGCTTTTCAGATAGGCATTTCATCCCCTGGCAGATCCTGTTCTGGCTGGCTCTGTAATGAACCTCTTCATCTCGGGAACAGGAACTTGGCTCGTCCCAGTCATCCCCAGAACCAGGGAGGTGCAAAAGCGAGCAGTGCAGATAAATCCCATATTTGTAGCTGCTGCTGACTCTGCTGGAGGACCCGAGCCTGGCATCTGCAGGCCATAACTCATGGAAAAAGCTGCACTTTTCAGCTCTGGGTCTGGTATTAAGCTGCTCTGTCAGCACTTGGGAAAGAGCAGCGTGGGGAGGAGGCAGGAACTCCTGTCCCCAGGGGACACTGCTGGGGGTGGTGGCACTGGGGCAACAAGCAGGCACCACTCAGAGCATCAGCGCCCAGGGCAGATCCAGAACTCACAGCTCTGTGGCTTGAAGGGAAATTTAACCCTCCTCAGCCTCACCTGACCCTGACCCTCGTGTCTGAGAACTGCACAAGCAGGAGGAGTTGTACATCTCCCCTCCTTGTTGTCCTTGACACAGTGATGGTTTTTGGCAGAGGACTGGAGGCAATGATCTCCTCAAGTGACAGGGCCCATGTGCCAGAGGCCTCCTACACTCCTGGGAATTTGGCTGCTGGATCACAGGCGCTGATAATGGGATAATGGGAGGTTCCTCCCCCGCTCCTGCCGGCAGGAAGTGTTTTATTTATGATATCACATAATATTTGCTCTGTTTCAAGACAAAAGGAGAGGAGATGTCTCTGCTTGCTTTCGAAAAATAATCTTTTCAACCCTATTCGAGTCCTAAAAGGGAGCCACTGGGTTACCTGGTGACGGGTTTGATCATCTCCTGCGTGAAGTTGATGTCCCACTTACTGTTTATTTTAATGCCATGAGACCAGGGCCCAAGGATCAGCCATTCTTTGCTAATCATACCCTTTTAAAATAATTGCTAAAACTCATGTTTTGTCTTCTGCCCCAGGCTGAAAGGTCTTTGTGTCAGGATAAGAGGGATCAGTATATCATCAATATATCGACTGCTTTGCATGTAATGATTTTACTCTAATTTAGCAACTCAGTGGGTTGATTTTAAAAATTAGCAAGTCCTTACTAAGTTCCCAGAAAAGAGAAACTAATACATTTATTACAGAACCCTATGTTTTCGTCCTGACAGAGAACTGTGTCCACTCAGGAAAGCTAGCACAAGTTTTAAAGCCTTTTCTTTTTCCCTGCTGTTAATGCACATTTAAAGTGAAGCTCCTGCCTCAGAGGAGGTTCAGCTGTTTTCAGCTACAAGTAAGCAAAGCCATATTTGGGTCACAAAGAATAAACAGCAGATCTTCACTTCAGATTTTATAACACCAGTTTAACCCACTGCTACGTTAATTAATCTCAATTGAACCACGATGGAAAATTAAGGTGGATAGTTAGTTATGACAGAAAATTTGGGTGGTGTTACATTTCCCTTCAAGGAATTAGTATAATGTCTTATATCTTGCTTATTTTCTCTCTTTAAAAGCAAACCCCAGAACTGCTCAGTTCAGGCCCCAAACAGCCAGGCCAGGGGTCTCTCAGCTCGGGCTGGGTTTGTGGCCTGTTTGAACAGCCCATTCTGCATCATCACAGCAGCTGCTGGGGGAGATTCAGCAGAGCTGTTTGGAAAACCATTTCAATAGAAGATTGAAACCTCCATTTTGCAGATGTTGGTTCAGAGCTCGAGCCAAGTGGCTCTTCAGGATAAAAAGCAAACTGGAAGCTGAGCTTTCAGCTCAAAGAATCTGCTCTGAGACACTGGGGTGGTTCCACGGGGCTTCCTTTGGAGAGTGGTACAAAAATGGGGCCAAGTCTTCTTTCCCCCTCCCAGGATACAAGTTGTCCAATAATCTGTCTAAAGGTAGGATGATTTCTATTAAGGCTTCAGGAAAAAAACTATTTTATACCCATAATAAAGAAAAAATATCCACTATAAATGCTCTCTCGCACAAGGAAAGACGACCAGCTATCCAACCTACCGAATTATTTACTATGCAATGAGATGGGCTCTAATGGGATAAATAAATTATGCAAAGACACAACTTACCCAGCAGAGGAGCATCTTTCTAATGCTGGTAGCTCTGAAGGTACAGGAATTCCAAACTTGAACTCTTCCCCTCTTCAAAGAAACGCAGTTGTTGAGCAAAGATCCATGTCAGGGGAATACCTTACAAATATCTGGGTTTTGGTTGAGTACACTGGAGATTATTCTGCCATTGGAGATTATTCTATTATATTCTTGTGTGGCAACTGCTGAACTAGAGGAGTAGCTTAAAATACTGAATTAAAAAGTTCCAGCTTTTCTGTTCTCTCCCCTAATCTGGGATTCTGACTGTTATTAGAGGAGGACTCAAGGCAAGGGGATATTTCTGTACTCTCTGGTGTTCTGTAGCATTTTTATAAGTACCAGTTTCCAGACCCTCCTTTTCCCCTTCCTGCTTCCTCTCTCTCTCCCTCCCCAAACCACTGCAGGATCCTTAGATGTACATGAGGATGAAAAATGCAAGATTTTTCCTGGCTTTGGCTGGTAATTCGAGGATTTTAGAATAATTTCTTTCAAAAAATCCTATTGCAAATTTCTAGGACTCTGCTGTAAAAGCAGTTTCCTTCACCTGGAACAAAATAGAGAAGCCTTTGGCCAAGCTGTCACCAACCCCCCCTTGCTGAACAGGCCCTGCTCTGCACTGTGGATCAGAGCTAAGGAACAACCAGTATTTATATAAAGTATTCACCCCTTTACAGTCAAAGCATCTACAATAAATGTACTTCACTTCCCAGTAATGTGGTAGCAAATCAAAAGTTACTTTAGTCCCACTCCTGCCACAAGGCACAGCTCCAGGGGCAAAGATTTCAGGAGAGATTTAATGAAATTAGCTGTATCCTTAATTAGCCTGTCCCAGGGCCAGCTGCATTACTCAGAGTAACAGTATTTTTCTTTACACCTGTACATATATACTAGTGGAAAATAGATGTATTTGAGTTTTCTCTATCAGTTTACTCCTGTGAGAGTCTAAGAAATGTATATCACAGGATTACACACTGGACTGCCCTCACTGCCAAATCTCCCTTGGCACCCACGACAAAAAAAAGGACTGATGCCAATTCAAGAAACCACTAACATATTCAGAGTGAGGTTTTAATTAGATCTCTTCTTGGCTGAGCATCTCTTTGCCTCCCGTTAGAATCCATATTCCCCCTGCACTTCTCAGAGATATCTGGGCACCGGAGTCACACGAATGCCTGATGGAAAAGACGGATGAGTCAAACTGTTGGGAAGTTCCCAGGGCAGCAGCTCACACTGCAAACTCACTCCCCAGGCTTTTCCCTCCACTAAATGTCAGATGTGTCACTGATTTAACAGCCAGGGCCTGCAGAGATTTGATTACGAGCCACCATCACCCCCCTCCCCTTGATTAACCAAAGCAGCAGATGACAAGTAAGAGGGTATGGTCACCTGCAACGTCGTTCCCAAGCCAGAGGAAGAAAATCAGTAATTTTCCTGGTTAACTCCTCTGCTGAAGTGACCACAGCAAACAGTGCCAGAGGTGGTCATACAGCATCTTGGGGCTTTCACAGGATGACACAATGGCATTGATTAAGCCAAAATTCAGAGGGGGAAAAAAAAGAAATCAACCAATCAAAAGCAGCAGTTTCCAAATAATAAGATAATTTGCCATTTTATAAGGTTGTGTGAAATAGCTGAGTGTCTTGCAGGCACATGCTCTCTGCAACACAAAACTAAAATGGCAAACAACGTTGGCCTGATAATAAACAACAACCTGCAACTCCCATTTCTCAGCACCCCAAAAAAGCTGTCAACACATACACCAAATCAGACAGAGCAAAGCACATCATGATAAGTGAAAGCAGGAATTTCAGCTTGTCAGAGACATTTTGGCTGAAGGGTCTTGCTTTTCCTATCAGGTTTATGAAACATAAAGCAAATTCCACCTCCTGTTAGGGTTCAGCATCTCTTAACTTTCTCACCTGGGAAATTAATCTGGAGCTTAACAAGCAGGCTTGATTCCAGCTGTAAGTTCCTGCCACGCCTACTTCACACTGAGATTTGGAAATGAAAAATCAAAGCCAGTGCTAGCAGCTTGTGATAACCCAACATTTTCAAAAAACAGAGTTTTTCCTTGCTTAAGAAAAACTTCTGTTAGGCAGGCTGCTTGTTATTTTGCTCAAATTTGGTTGCAGAGACACATCAGGAAAAGAGTTTCAACCTGGAAACTATTTAAATTTGGAGCACGAGTAAACCCCTTTTATTCCCATTTAACTTCAAGCACTCCTTTCCAGAATGTCACACTGAGAAACCCCTGCATTTTGGCTGCACCTTAAAAGAGTTATCACGACTGGCAAGTGTGTGAAAAGCAGGAAACTGGAGAGAAATCTCGGTGTATTGAACACCAACCCACCCACTGTGAGTCCATTCCTTACTGCTCAGGGAAACCAGATCTTCAGCACTGAGAGCTGCAACAGAAACACTCCCTTGCTTAGTGGGTGAAGTCTGAAAACATATTTTTCTGATAGAGGCCAGTTTCAGTGGAAACTATTTTGCTGATCATTTAAACACCTGCAGAATATGCTGTGATTTAGTCAGTAGCTGCAGATACTTTTTTCCCCCCGTTTTGCAAGAAATGGAGAACTGTGGGGTTTTTTTTCCTCAGTGTGTTAAAAATGGAGGATAACTTCAGAAAGTCTCACCCTTTCACACTGACTCGTTCCGACCCATTTCTTTAATTAAGAGAAAATTGGGTTAAAGGCATGATATTTCTTGCTTATAAACAGCGTGGGGTTAAAGAGAAAAATAAACTTCTCAGTACTAGAGAGGTACCATTTAAATATATATATATATATATACATAAATATCCTTTTCCATGAACAGTCTTAGGAGTGCATAAAATGTTTGTCTTTGCTAGAAAAGGGTAGAAGTCGATTCTTACCTTGGTCAAATCCCAGGATCCAGGGACAGCTCTGATGCTGACAATTCCAGGAATTCCACCTTCTGCTGCTTTTATACTCTGCCTCTCCCACTGCCTTTTGTTGCACTCAAGAACCACTGCCTGGCCACCCCTGCTGGCTGTGGTGGCAATAAAGAATATGCCACGTTTTGCCATAATTTCTATTAGCAGCATGAAAAGGGTATGTCTTTGCTGGAATAAAAAAAAAAAATCATTCTTTGAACCAAAATTACCTCATCAGTCCGAGAGGCCTTTGAGCAAGATATTTCTAGACATTAAGTCCTTTTTCTTTGAGATTGCAGCCTCGAAAACATCAGACAAGGAAGAAAGCCAAACATCTGCGTTGATTTTGATTGTTTAATACTCAAGAGTGAAAAAGTGTAAAATCACAAAGCTTGTACCACCACAAAAAAAAGAAAAACGCAGTTTCATTGCAAATGACCAAAACACAATTTGCCTGCAAAGTTTCACGCGGCTGACAACAACAACAACAACCACCACCCCAGGTTCAACATTCTGACCGTCTTCTGAAACACCTGCTACTCACAAACATCAGCCAGTACAGAGCTCTTGGTATCTCACACATCCTCCTTCATGCTCTATTTGCTCTCTAGACCAGTGGTTTACACACTTGGGAAGGCAGTGCTCCACTTCTGATCTATACCAGCATATAGTTTTTAACCACCACTCCCCCTCCCCAAATTACTAATTAATGATTTAAAAGCATTTTCGTTTAATCCAAGCGCAGCGAAGTTCTTATTTATGTTTAGTGAAAAGCATAACTGATATGAGGAAGCTTCAGAAGTGCATGCTGACTGAGGGTGTGGCACCCACCCCTTCAGCCACAGGACAGAATTCCTACGCCAAGGGGATGGTGTGGGGTGAGTTAGTACTCCAGGTAGTAGGTTAGAGTTGCTCTCAGTGGTAATGTGAGCACCTACAGCCCCTGCTCTGCACGTGCAACCACTGGGCCTGCAGGATGTGACTGTTCACTTAAATACCTTTTGTTGCCTGGAGGTAAATTATCCAAAAAGTCATCACGTCTCAGGTTAATGAGAGCTAAGTGGAAAATGGGCTGCTCATTGGAAAACATTTTTAAAACTTAAGCCCTTTCTAAGTGAGACAACTTTTTCTCACAGCCTGAAAGGGTCCATGCAAAGGAACTGTGCACATCCCTTTAATGTCATGCTAATGCTCATCTCCAGTTCTCTACAATAAAGCAGCTTTCCAACAACTGATTAAAATGCTGATCTTAAATAGAACTAAAGTACACTGAACAAATCTTTCCCTCCAGACAATCAAAACAGAAATATATCTGGTTATGACCTACTGCATCTGACAGTGATGTGCAGAGGAATTTCTAGAGCTGTTGTTGCCTCAGTGGAAACAATACTGATTTTTTAATTAATTTTGTTTTATCCCTCAACGATAAGGCCACCTACATTCTATGATTCATTTGCTCCTCAGTGGTTTATTGGTGACATTACAGTCCTCTGAGCAGGTGAAGATAAACAGAACAGAGTTTTGGTATTGTTGTTCCTAAGGACCACGTCTGTCAAATATTCCATAACGTACCAATAAATGGGTTTGGCATAAGTAGCTTTTTGCTGGTTGCTAAATGCATTTTCTGCAGGTATTTTTATATCTGTTTTACAGAGAATGGTAAATTCTCCACAGAGAATTTACCATTTCAGCCAAGAATAAAATTCCAAGAAAACTAACAGTGATTATTTTTACCTCTATTGCTTACTGTAGACCTGACTTCTTCCTTTATGCAGTTACTTAACACTTGAAGTATAGAACCTGCTTGCTTGCAGTCAGGCATCTAGCTGGAAAACTCTGGCTTAGACATGATTATTAAACACACAGATGTTGCCATCTTTAAAATCATATGGGGTCAACTAAGGAAATAGAAGTATAGGATGAGACTAGAAGTATTACAACCAGTAACATCCTATTTACAATAAGTGGAAGCACGAGATCTTGAGCACATAGGAACAATTTTGAAAAAAATATTACCTGTCCCACAGTGAACAGTATAAATAAGCTTAGATACATGACTTGAGTGCTTCTACACAGTTCAGCTTCCTATTAATTTTCCAGCCGTCAGCGGCACTTCCAATTTCAACAAATGATTTCATACAGGATGAGGGAAACATTCAGGAGGTTTTGCAGTGCAGGCAAACTTGAGTTAATCTTTGGAACATTAATACACTTGCACAGTTTCAAACTTAGTTCCTAAGGCACACAGGGATTAAGCTGTCCCATCTCTGAAGCAGCAGGGTATGTCAGTCAGCACGAGCTGCTCCTGGGCTGGGCGTTGACATTCATACAGAAAGCAGCAGTCAGATTTGGAAAATCTAGCTCTGTTAATAGCAAGGCATCCGAAAAGTGACTAGTCATGCCAGACTAAGATAGTTTAACTGGATTCTAATATGGATCAGCACACACAAAACTGGGCTTACATAACCACAGGGGGGAAAAAAAAGTCTCGGGAGTGAATTCCCCCACCGGGCTGGCCCAGCAAAGCCACCCGGATCCAGGTGAGGGTCTGCTCTGCAGGGAAGGTGAGGGACAGGGAGTGAAATGTGTGTTTGTTTGTGTGTGTGTGTGTGTGTGTGTGCAGAAATAGCAGCTTCTCATTTGTGCACGTTACTTCTCACATGTGTCCAGTATGGCACTTCTTACCCCAGTGACAAAAACATTTCGGCTGCTATTTTTGCTCCCGCCAGAACTGCCCAGGTCAGGGCTGGGTTCTGAGCTGAGCTTGGAAGTCACTGAATGACAAAGTTAAACGATGTCCTTCTTTCACCCAATGTGCAATCCGAGTGAAATTAGCTTATTTTCAAATGATTTAAGTAGAAGGCAACTTTGGCCTGAGGCACACGTTACATTCAGAAAAGAAAAGAAGAAAAAAAATTAAATTCAAATCTCGGGTTGGGCTTGCAGGGCTAGGGATTGAAAAGGGCATCTCGTTTGTAAACAAAGAAAGGATCATCTGGGAATGAGCTGACACACAATGATCATAAGTGTCATCAATGCCTTTTGGACAAGTTTCCTTCTAACAGGACACAGATCAGGGAATTCCACTGTGTCCAGAAATTAGGCACCGTGTCATCAGGTGTGACACTTCACACTCACCTCGAGCAATACCTCGGATCAAGGTACCCCATTTACTGCAAAATAAGTTGAGGTTACTAATGTACACAGCCACTGAGCCTGTAAGGAGCTCTCCCTACCTCAGTGGGAATTCTATCCAGTCTATTGTTTAGATTTGTTTTCTTTTTTAGAGATATTACATGTACTACCGTCTAACCATCAAGTTCACTATTTCTCACGAGGAAATACTGAGAGAAACTCTTGCTTCAGAGTTACCTCTTTCCTTTCTGCACTGCATTCCAGCTATACAAATAATATCATCACTTCTGTCAATTCTTGCTATGCTTAGTTTGATCCTACAGGACATGATTTAATTTTATAGCTGTAATAACTGTCTCTTAAAATGTATTCATTAGGTATTGCATATAAGCACACAGAAATGGAACTGAAAAACCAGCTACTACCACTCTTATTAGTCTCACATTCTGTTAAATTTGTGGTTAGTAGCTCGAGCTTTAAATAGAATTGCATAATAATATTTTAGTAACCAAGTACAATACAGTATTAAGAAAAAAATTAATTTGAAAAGTCCTATTCGAGCACACACTTAATAACTGATGTGCTATAAAACAAACAAAAAAATAGAATCCTTTCAATTCCCCAGGAGAAGATTCCTCTTTCTACGGGTGGAAAAATCTGAAAATATTAGACACAGATCTCTGAGGAAAAAAAATAAAATATTAATAGCACGATCTCTCCCAAAAATAAAATTTCCAATAAAATAGTGTGCTGAATAGAGGCTTCGATTCAATACTTCTCAGTCCACTATTAATAATCTAATAGCTCGACTGTTTACCCATCCCTTTTTTTTCTCTTTAAAAAAAAAAAAAAAAAAGAATAATAAAAAATATGTATAAACAAATTGCTAAGTAGGCTTCATTAAAGAGTCCTTTCAGAACCACTGTCCATCATTATCGTCATCTTCCTCCTCCTCGTGGTCCAGGTAGAGAAAAGCGACTTTCTTTTCTTCAGCAGTATCTGACCTTTGGTCGACCGTTCTTTGCAACTGCACAGTTTTGTCAAAATAGGACTGTTCCACCACCTTTCCACCGTGATCTTGGGAAAAACTGGAGAGAACGTAGCCACTTCTTGCGTTTTCACTTGCTGAAGTCTGGTCACTCTGAACTATGACCTGTGACTGACTGGCAGCAGGCTCTTGCTGGTTGGATATCAGCACTGCTTGTTCTCCGCTCCTCACTGTAGATACTCCACCCATATTGGAAACATCCATTTGGAAAGTGTAAGATGTTTCTGTGGATCCTACTTTAATATGCTTCACAGACTTGCTGCTCTCAGATGACCCTTCTGTCTGCGACAGATCCTCCAGCGTTCCGGAAACGGGTCTTGTAAAGACGATTTGCTCGGCGTGAGTTTCTACAGGGCTTATTTTAACGTGCCTGAAAGACCTCGAGCCTCCCGAAAGACTGTGGTCTTCCAGTTCACTGATTTCGGTGTGCTCAGAGCCAGGCCCGTGGTAGATGATCTTCTCAGCTGTCATAAACTCTTGGGGACCCAACTGAACGTGCCTGACTGAACTCTCCGTCTGCGAGAAGTCCCTGGCGCCGCTGACCTCCACCTTCCCAGAGATGGGCCCTTCGAAGATAACTTGCTCAGTACGAACCTCTCTTGGGCCTAACCTGAAGTGCCTTATTGTACTGCTGACACCCCCAGACCCTTCTGCCTGAGAAAGGTCCTCTGAGCTGTTGAGTGCCAGAGAGTCCGAAAGAGACCCTTCAAAAGAGACTTCTTCAGTTATTTGCCTCGATCCCACCGTGACACGTCTCGTGGACCTGCTGAAGTTCTGGGAAAGGTTTCCAGAGTCAGTCTCTTCTATGGTCGTAGTGAAAGGGCCCGAATAAACCACTTGCTCTGCAGTTTGGATTTCCTTTGGGCCCAGTTTAAAATGCTTCACAGATTGGCTGAATTCTGACGAGCCCTCCGTGTGAACGAGACCTTCCGCAGCGCTGACCTCCAGCGTCTCCGAGCCAGGCCCTTCGTACACGACCTGCTCGAACCTCTGAACCTCTGCTGGGCCAACCCTGACTCGTCTGGTGGATGTGGCCTCCTCAGCTGATTGTGGTGAGTGAGAGACTTCTCCGTAATCCGCTGTTTCCACAACCGAACCGTCGTAAACGACTCTTTCCGTGGTGTGATACCCTGCGCCACCACTCCGCCTCGTTGTGGAGAAGTTGTAGATTTCTTGATCAGCCAAGGGAGTGGGAGAAGAAGCATCTACTTCTATGTTGCTTCTACCATCAATAACTCTCTCCGAGCTCTCTTTCTTCAGGGACTGTATTGTCGCCTTCTCCTTCTCGCTTTTAATTACTTCACCCAGCTGAGATTCGTCAAATTCATCAGTATTGAGGGTCTGGGACAGATTGACTTCAGCAACAATTGTCACCAAGCCACCCTCCTCCTTTTGATCAACTTTTTTGATATCAAATTCTAAGTTACTGGCATCAACTTTGTTCTCTTTTGTTAATGCAAACAGCTCCTCTTTCACACTGTCTGGGAGACTGCCCTCCAACTGCTCCAGAGCTTCCTTCAGCTGATGTTTAGGGTCCTTCGTTTCCTTGGACAGGAGCCCTTTTATGGAAGTCTGAAATTCAGGGGGAATTTTGATTTCTTTTTCAATAACAACGGATTCAACATGGGATGTTTCACCTTCGGGATGCTCTTTTAAAATATGGGCACTTGCTTCCTCCCCTACCACTTTATAGGTTTCCTCTGGAGAGCTCACACCTTCCTCTCTCTTACTTTGCGTGCCTTGCAGAAATTCATCCTGCCAGGAATATTTAATGGTTGATTCTTCTTCAATATGAATTTGCCCATATACTGAGTCATCATCTTTTTCACTAATAATAGGATGATCATCAGGAACAGACACAAAATATTTCTGTTCAATGGGCGAGTCATCGTCCTCAGTTACTTCCTCCACATGAGTGAAACTCTCGTGGCGCGGTTTCTTCTTTTTGACATCTTCATAAGCGAACGTGACGCTCTGTTCCTCTTCGCCGTAACGCCTCTCCCTCTCAGGGAACGAATCCTCCACTTCTTCCACTTCAAAGGGTGTCGAAAAATCACTCCTTTCATCGGTGGCATAATCCAGTGGCTCCTCTACAATCTCGACGTTAACGGACACGTTCTTTCCCCCCTCGCTTCCTTTCAGGCCGTGATGTACAATGTCCTCTATCTCCTCTTTGGAAGGAGTTCCCTCAACACCCTCTCGAATCACTTTTCTGACATCCTCGTCTGACAGACGTCCCAAGTCACCTCCATCAGAAATATCTATGTCCTCTTGCACTTGGGATTGCACTGTGATCTTGGTCTTTCTTTTCCCATCATCTGGCTGTTCTTCCTTACTAAAATAGGTCACTTTGGTGTCCGTTGACGACTGTGAACTGGAAGACTGCGTGAAACTTTTGAGGATGTCGGCAACAATGTTCTCTGCTATGTTTTCAGTTGGCAGAGTTCCCATTTTATGACTTCCATCACTAATTTGCTCCTCACCTTCCTCTGCCTCTGAAATCCTCACTCGGTGAGCTTCGGATGACTCGGTTACGTGGTCATCTGCTTCTCCTGCTGTGGATGTTTTAACACCGTGCACCCTTATGTCTTTATTTCTCTGAGACTCTCTGTCAGGAGCAGGCCTTTCAAGGGTGATTGGTATCTCAATGACATCATTGCTTCTCGATTCTGAGGTCACGCTTGTCCCTTTTTTGGTTGATTCGCTCCTCAAACTTCTTGCGTTAGAAATGTCACTCCCTGATACCTTCTGGTTGACTTCCTCACGGATGTATGTCTTCCGCTCAGTCTTCCTCCCAAAACCAACACTATCTTCTATAAAAGATCTCTCATCTGTTTTCTTTTTCTCATCCTTTGTTTGTTTCTCCAACTTATCTTTCTCTTTCGGCAGAGATGTTTTCTCTTCCGCTGGTTTGCTGCTGCCTCCTCTTTTATCTCTGAAGATGGTCCGAGTCTCAGTTATAGTTTCTTCATATTTAGATGGTTTCGCATCAGTAATCAGCTCATAAGCTGGAAATCTCGTGAAGCCTGGTTTTGTTCTTGTATTTTCAGCATCAGTCTTGTGGTCCTTGTCCGATCTTTCGGTGTGTGTTGATTCTTTTGAAAAAGACACCGTGGAAGAAGTTGTAACCTCCGTTTTCTTTCTTTCTGGAATTGTCTTTTGCTGCGTGTCAGTCTTTCTCCAGCCACTGTAGGATGGAGTGAATGTTCTTAATTCCTTGTGGTCTGTTAGAATCCTTTCATCCTTTGTCACAGTTGCTGAAGAGCGGTACGTTGAACCAAGCACATCTCTTCCCAAAGTTCTTCCACTGGTCCTTGTCTGGGATCCAACCCGCGTGGAGTAACGTGCAGAGCTGCTCGTGTCTGTCACCGCCATTCTGTGCCTCGTGTCAGTGACCCTGGGAGCTGGGGAAGCTTTATTTCTATTTCTTTCTTGATAAGTAGAGTAAATATCAGTGTAGTTATACGAAGTGTTGATAATATCTGCAAAAAGAGAGAGCACAGGCGGCCAAACGTTAAAATAAGGGCTTGGATCTAAAATAAATGTCAAATAGAGAGCACTGAACTGAGAAAAGCTGCACTACATTTTTTTGAAAGAAATAGTGTCTTCATTTTCAGTGGAGCTTTGTAAAGGCATTCCTGTAGGTTTTCATGACAATTAGGTTTATGTATAAATTACATGAAAAAGAAAGCAAAGCTTTTTGCTAAGTTGCAAGACCTTGCTAACTTTACCTGTTGTGAACTACTGGGTATTGTGCCATTTACTTAAGAATTACACCTTTCATATTTATCCTGATGTTCACTTACAGCCCCTTATGAAATAATGTATGCTGATAGCCTAGGCTGGGGTTTTTTTGCTTCATTACCATAAATGGCCTGAGCTTCTCAGTTCCTGTTGAGAATTAATGGCACATCTGCCACCACACATTGGAAACAGCAAACACAACCCTTCACAGCCACAACATACAACAAGGGAGAGAAATAAAGAACCTGAAACCTAAAAGGTACCAGGAATGTCTGACTAAGACCAACCAGTACTGCACCACTCACATCCCCTACTCCTAAAAAGCTGGCCACATCTCCTCTGACTTTTGGGAGCCTTTCCTGTATGATTTCTGGTAATTATTCCTGTAATTCCTTCCATATTCCGTGAATATTCTGGAGCACTGTCTGCAGCAGTACTGGCTAGTCCAGATCCCAACTGTGCCAGGACAAACCTTGCTTACAATTTAATAGCACAGGCAAATCTTTGGGAGCATTTGTACCTAGGCCTGAGGGTTTTTTTAATTTACCCCTAAAGACACAGCCTTAAAGTCATTTCAAGGAGTAGTATCTGTGCTACTCTGATGATTTTAGGACCAGCAATATTACTGGGACTAACTTTGTTACTAATAACAACGGCCAGAGCAGTCAGATTGAAGGTCCATCTTATCCAGAAACCTGTTCACAGTGACCAAGAGTAGATACACAGGGAAGAAAGAACAGGGCAAGTAAATAGTGATACTTCCCTTGCACACTCTCACAGCCTCCAGAGATTTGCAGCTCCTAAGATAGAAATGGTATCTTTATGTTTAGTAAGCCTTTGATTTGTCTTTCATTACTCTGCTAAAATATCTCTTTAAACCCACTCTTTAGCACTCAAAATGCTTCAGCATGATGAATTCCAGGGGTTTAACTACAGGTTTTGTTAAACACCTCTTGGTTTATACTTCAAAACTCTCTTAAGACCTGTGGGCATCCAGAAGTTCTTTAGAGCTATAAAACATCACTCCCTACTTACTTTCTCCACTCAAGTCATGATTTTTATAAGTGATCTCATATAGGATGGCAGTATGTTCATTTCAAATATTAACACTCAAAACTAATTCAACATTCACTCTGCAATACACTCATAAAAGTATTCTTCAGGAAAACTCTAACACAGTCATTTCCAGTTATATTTCATTTCACTCAAAATGATTTTTTTTAATATTCCTATTTTACCTTGAGGCAGTTTCCCTGCAAGCTGTTCTCTCCACGTAATGATCCACTGGTTGCTCTCCCCTTCTAACAAAGCTCTGCAAAACACACAAAAGGGCATTCCATTAAAATACTGGGAAGGAGAATCATAATATTTAACATTTATTAGTTTTAGAAACTGGAACAATTATCCTGCAGCAGGGTCAGATCCTGAGCGTTTTTCACACCCCGTGTTCTTATTACTGGCAATGAGAAATCTTTGGCATCTTCCAGACTCTCAGTTTGCAGAGTTCAGTTTGTGAGAACGGAGCAGTGATCTTACAGCAGGTGACAACAGCACACACGGGGCAATTTTACATCAAATCTCCCACATCAGCCAATGTGTTGCTTCTGGCACGGACAAGACCCACTGATTCCCACTAGGGGATCACACACAAGATGGTAACTTTTTCCAGAATGATGGTCTTGTAACAAAGCCAAGAAAAAAAATCCAAAGCCACACAAAATCTGACAGATATTCAGTAAAGCTTTCTCAGAGACATACATGGAGATCATGGAATCACAGAATGGTTTGGGTTGGGAGGGACCTTCAAATTATCCTGTTTCAACCCCCCTGCCATGGGCAGGGACACCTTCCACTAGCCCAGGTTGCTCCAAGCCCAGCCTGGAACACTTCCAGGGATGGAACAGCCACAGTTTCTGTGGACAAGATGTTTTACAAAGAAAAGGCAAAAATTAAATAGAATATTTGCAAGCAGAGCCTTCCTGCTCATAACAGGGTGTAAAAGGTGGTGTTGCAGTGTGATGTGAGGGAACTGGTACAGCCAGGATTTGCAAGGTCTACCCTTTCCAAAGGAGGAGTGAAGGAAAGCATTGCTTGTACTGCCAAACCCTGTCTAGTGCTGGAGGAAACAACTGATTAATTCCTGTTCCACAGGAAACCAGCACAACACATTTGACAGCAAAGGCCTAGGAAAACTCTCTGTGACAGAAACTTCTTTGGTTTCTTTTAGTGACATCTCTGTTTGTCCCCTCTGTTCCTCAGCCCTCCCCCTTTTCCACAGCCACACTCCAGCAGCTTCTGCAATCCCAGCAAGGCAGCACCGGTGCAGCAGCTGAGAAATTCCAGGTCAGGGTCTCTCCACGTGCAAGGGAACGTTGTAATCAGCACAGTAACTCTGGTGGGTTTGTGTTCACTTGTACTGGCATCATACCCGGTTTTGGGAGGGCCAGATGTTTTGCACTGATAAGACAGAGCTGCAGCATCAGAGCTGTCAGGAGGAAGGCTGGAGGACTGTGATAGCCAGGGTTTCTGATTCCCTGGGGGGGCAGCTGGAAGCAGTTTTAGGGCTGGGGAATAAACACAACCGCTGGGCACTCCTGGCAGAAGTCAAGCAGGTGTTTTAAATACCACCTGCACATGTCACGCTCCCCATGACTCATCCCTTTGGAAATTTTATGGCTTCTTTGGGTTTCTCACTGCCTCAGGGTTCAGTGGGACAGCACTACACCAGCAAAATATCATCAGCAAGGTTTTCTCTGCCGCCATGGATTTGTTTGGATTCAGAAGAAAAGACAGGTTAGAATTATCTTGACATATTTACAGGTCACTTCCCCCTGGTTAAACCAGGCTCAGCTGGGCACCTTCCCTTCTATTTCCTTAGTCAAAAAAAACCCCCAAAAACAGTAAAAGCAATTTATCTTCCTCCACATTAAGAGAGGCTGTTAGGAACTAGATGACTTCAACACGTATAAAGTTCCCAAGACCAAACATCTGATCTGCTGAACCCAGTGAGTGCCAAAAACAAACCCCTCTGACAGACACACCAGAGGAGCTGGTGGTGACGCTGCAGAAACACATCCAGGAGCTGGCAGTGGAAGCGTTAACCATGACGAAAGAAACCAGGAATGTGGCGTAGTTTGGCTAAGGATTTCTGGCTGCTGTTAAAACAACAGTTGTTCAGTTGCTGCAGCAACCTATGAAGTCACTAAAAATAAGTTCCAGGAGGTAACTGTATATGGCAAAGGGCAACAGCCCACAGAAAAGCTGCATCTGAAATATTGCTACTGAAAGTGAAAGGCAAAGCTCCCTGAAACCTCTGTGAAGCTGGACAGGGAGTCAGTGTTTGACTGTAACAGTTCTCAGGCTTATCAGAAAACCAAGAAAACGTTCCACTGAGTTTGGCTCAATCAACTGGCACGAGAAAGGGCAGGGTAATTGTGCGGAGCACTGGCTCGGCAGCCAGAAAACTCAGGCTGTGTTCCTCAGCTTGACCGTAACTCGATTTTATGCAAGTCATTTTGCTTCTCTCTGCCTTTGTATCCTTTCCTAATACTAATGTTTTAAAGTGTAACCTCTTGGTGGTGAGGTCTGCTTTTAAACTTGACTTAAACTGCCTGAAGGACAGGGTGTTAATCTCAAGTGTAGGAACTCTTAAGTACTCACAGTAACAGCAAAAAAAAAACATTCCTTCAAGCAGCACTCTTCTGAAAAATAACCATGTCAGCTACTTCCTGGAAATCAGATCCCAATGAAATATATTCTGGTAGCACTTAGTTTAAGTGTTACCAGTAAATAATCCGACTGCACCTTGAACTCATCTCATTATTAATGTCATTTATCTAAAGTTAGCAGTGACACACTCGACAGCCTGTGCTGGATGACAACAGAAATAACCACTCCATGAAAGCAGGAGGAGGAGATAAACTGGTTGGGGTGGGGAGAGGGAACTCAGCAAAACAAAAGGATACAGTGCAAATGTTATCGGGGTTAATTCACCACAGCAATGGCTTCGTCACAGAAACCCAAAATCTCAGAGGGCAGCAGTTGGCCAGCAGGCTGTAAAAATTCATCCTCTCCATCCTGGGTATTTGCTAAGGAGTTACAACAAAACCCCACCTCTCCAGGAAGCGGAATAGAAGAAGCATTTTTTGGGGTCAAGGCCACTCCACATCTCTTTCCCATGACAGAATGGGAGGTCAAGGAGCGTGAAGAACAGCAGGTAACTGCATTTCAAACTCCCTGGGTGTGGAAAACTCGGGGTGCTCTCAAAATAAAACCAATGCAGGAATAGGACATACTGGATAATATAAATTACGAAGCGGAAATTATGTAACTGAGCGGAAAAGCTGAGATGAGGAGCTGAGGAGGCCTTAATGGTGGTGATGATTTTGTGAGGAGGAGGCACGGAAAGGGTCAGAAGAAGTGCTGATGGAGGAACACAACTGGAGGACTGGAAAGTGTGCCTGGCAAGTGTATTCAGAGATCCTGACAATGACCATGGAGAAAAAAAAAAGGGGGGAAAAGAAATAAAATGGAAAAACCAAACTTGTGTAGCCTCTGGTGCTTCAGAATGCAGGGTGGTAACTAGAACAGAACACTTGTGCGACACAAGGATTTCAAAGTAAAACCTTTCACCCTTCAGCAACAACATATTTCAGGGAGGACAGGAAACCCACTTAACCTATTGAATGAGTCTCTGTGAAGCCTCTGCTACGTGAAAAGAAGTTTCTGATAACTAAGAAGAAAGACCTGAGAGTAATTCTGATCCTAGGCAGATTTTCTATCTCCTTTTTTAAAATCAAAAGTCTTAGACAGTGACTAATTCACCACTTCTCTCTGGAAATAAAACTCAAGCACAGTCCACGTAGCTGTGGCTTTGCAGGGTTCCAAGAACTCAGAACAAAAGTGCAAGGCACTTGATAAATATTTACTTCAACAGTGGTGAAAGGGGATTAGGGATGAAGATTCCCATAAGGTGTAACTTTACAAAGACACATAAAAGACATATTTCCCTTCCTCAGTGAGTCCCAGCTCCCAGAGCAGGAAGGGTGAGCAGAGTCAGAGAGGAAGCACACTTGGACCTTAGGGAAGGGTGTTCCTTGCAACAATGATCTTTATTCCCACTCCAAGAGCAATGGTGACTAATGGAAAGAACTGACTTTATAACAGAACTAACTGTAAGAGCTGTAAAACAAAGAGAAAACACAGGGTGGGAAGGACAAAGAAAGCTCAAAGAGGACCAGCTACCACCACACCCTTGGCCTATAATGCCACAGGAGAGGAAATGCCAGGGCCTCCATGGAAGGTTCAGGATGTTGAACTCGTGTGAATAGGTGCCCTCTGTGCCCAGAATGCATAAGGAAGGTCACATGGCAGCATCCTCTGTGAGAACAAGCTGAAGAGCTGGGGGGGTTCACATGCCCTGCTCTCCACAGGTGAAGAGACCTGGGAGAGGAACAGGATTTGAAAAACTATGTGGATGAGCTGTCCAGAATTGTTCTGCTACACAGCTTAGTGATTCCCTCCCACAGCAGGGCTGATAAAGGCACACAGTAAGGAAGGAATTGTTTTCTTCAACCAAGGGAGAATAAGCAGAAAAGAGAGATAGCTAAAATGGCATAAACATAAAAACACAAAACATTCACTTTTCAGCTTCTGATACGTTAAAAGAATGTTGTCTGCAGGCATTACACAACATGTTTTCTGATCTGGAGCAAGGCCCATTCTCTGTTTGCCTCTAGATCTTTTTCAGTAGGATGATGCTCATCTGTCTGCTGACATCTGCCCTGCCATCACTGCCATCAGATGAAGAAACCCCACAGGAGCTTCTTATTTAGACAACAAAAACATGCTGTGGGTGATGCTGAACTGTCCTGTCACTAAGCAGGGCAGGGAATCCTTAGACAAACCAATAACGCTCAGATAATCAGTGATACAGCTCTGGAAAAGTTCCAGAATTTCATGGGCTTACAAGGATTTCAAACAACTGAATATCTGGGCATTATCATTCCTAGTGCTGGATGAACACCAATCATCAAAACCACTCTGATAATTCTGTTATTGTGACAGTGCTGATCCCATTTCACAGACGAATAAACCAAGGGAGAAAGCTGAACGACAACAGTAAAAGTCAACAACAGAGCTGGGATTAAAGTTAAAGAATCGTATGTTTTAGCAAAGTTAACAAAGGATCCCAACTGGCCACCATTTCTCTTCTACTAGAAACGCTCCAGACACTCCTGGCTTTTCAAGGATCACAGGGATCCCACTCCACCAACAACATCCCGGTGCTGTTGCCCACCAAGTGACTGCAAATCCCTTGTCCCACAGGCTGCTTGTTGATCTCCCCTCATCCAGAAAGCAGCCTTGGCCTCTGTCTCCCAGCAGACAACTCTCAAGGCATCTTGAACAGACACTGCTGCTCTTGGATGAATGGCAGACACTCTTGGCTCACTCATCTTTATCAGGCTACTCAGAAGTCACTGTTTCGAATTCCTCATGGTTTTAGTTATGCAACTACAGCTGAATTCCATATGTGGATTGCTTTAGTCTGCACACCTCACCCATAACCCAGCTGGTCATCTTCATCCAGGCTTGGTGCTTATTATTGGTTCACAGGAACCTTGCACACTCAGATCACAGAATTAATACTGTAGGACACAGCAGCATGTATCATTTATAACCACAGATACCCCAGCCCATGCAGGTTCAGTTTGAATAATGCACCCCATGTAGACAAGTTAATGACTGAGGCAGTCTCCTTAAAAAATACAGAGGTAGTCTGACGTGAAATTTTTGCAAATTATTCCTTGGCTCAAAAAGAATTCCATACCTCTGCATTTGAAGATCAGTATCTCAATGAAATTTGTTGAAAATACTGTGCTATTTGTTGTAGAAAAAAAACCCACATGAGCTTTGCAATAAGGAAGGATCTTTCACCAGTTCATCAGCTTTGGGTTGTTTGGGACTTTTTTCCTTCCAAAACAGTTTTATGCCAGACATGTTTCCATAACAAATCAAGGATGGAGAAAGCCAGGATTTAATAAACAGGCTTTTCTGTCATCTTCCCACTGTCCTACAGCTGAAACGAGGATGGGGAACTCACTGCTGCAGGTGGTCTCTAATCAGCATAATTAAACAACAAAAAGTGCCTGTGAGTTGACAGATGGCATCTCCAGGGCCTCAGGTTTTATTGATTGCAATTTAGGGATATTGGCTCCTCAGCTCATAATCAAACACTGCACCAACAATTCCCATCAATTTGATATCCACTTGACCAGGACCACGGAGGTTTCTTACACATCACTATATTTGTACAGAGTTAATGGGATTCACATGGATTATATTGGCTTCAGAGCCCTGAGGCTCTCCAAGTACCTGCCTGTGTTGGAGAGGCTGGGAAGAGCATGGATGGGGCTCCTGTACCTATAAAAAGGGATTTAAATTATCCTTCAATTGGACAACAGAGGGTGACCACAACTCTTACCTGTAGGTTTCAATTTCAAGGATGAGTCCTGCTTTCACCTGCAGTAGTTCTTGGTAGTCCTTCAGGTAATCCGTGATCGACATGGTCAGCAACTGCTTTTCTTCTTCCAGGGCGTCAATTATTCTCTAAACAGAAACACTGATTTTTAGTTTTGAATCAACACAGAAATCCGTACACTTTAATGCCTAATAACTTAAAACTTTTAATTAAAAAAAAAGAGAGCAATAAAACGTTCTATCCCTCTAAAAACCAGAACAAATCATCTCTATAATCTCCCCATATACCAGCTGAAATACAGTGCTAGTGAAGCAGAGCTTTATGCTGCAAGTTAATTTTATGCCTTAATAAGGCAGTTAAATACTTCAGTAGAACCCATTCAGATGGCCTGCACAAAAGTTATTAAGAACCCACAGCAAGGAAAATATGCTCCTTTATCAGTGGGACTTAAATGTGACTCCTTTTGTCACTTCAAGATCTTATTCGAGATCATACTTCAGAGCAGAAATTTCAGCAACTGCTTTGCCATAAGAAGCTTATCAGTATTTTCAGTTCCACAGACAGGTGGGTCCAAACCAGTTTTGGAATTCTAATACCTGGAGACATTCACAGTGCCCAGAAGGTGAAGGGAGAACCTCCAGTGGTTCCTTAAATTTTTCTGGAGCATTTGGACATGTGCTTTGAGGTCCTCTGTTTGAACTGCTACTACTCAGAAGACAGAGAAGGGATTGCTCCTTTTCGTCCTGATAACTAAATATGACCCTGTACAATACAACTAAATATATGAGGTTCTGTATATCCATACTAAATGGCATAAGAAGGAAAAAGAATTGTCGAAAGTGCTTCAATCAGCAGTGCTACCTCTCCCATGAAGAGCAACATCTCGTGTTCAGCATTTCAGTTTGCATCCTAATAAATGCTCTGCATTTTTCTGCTCCAATACAAACTGGAAAAACCAAGGCACTGATAGCCTAGTTTTAAAAAATTCAAAATACATAACTGATATGCAGCAAGTGCCCAAGTACCACCACAGAAGCAATAGCATAAAAATGAAGATACAGCAGGGACTCCCCAGATCAGTTAATGCCAGCATGATGGGCAAGGCAGAAGTAAGGTCTAAGAACTAAGACTATCAAGTGCTGGCACTCAAACATTAATAGTATTTTGGGTGTTTTTCTTTAAAGTAAAAGTAAAAAGCTCTATGAAGGAAGCTGCCTGTATCTTCATACACATGTGGGTACAGCTCTCTATATAACATTTACCTATTTCTTCATTTGTATTTGCAGCTGTTCTTTAATTATTTCACTGCTGTTTTGCTTGACAAGACAAACTCCCCTTCTTGTGGCAGAAGACAAATCCCATCTGCATGCCTGAAAAAGCCCCAGTGGAGGTACCACCCTGCACAGCCACACACAGGCAGAGCCATCGACCTTTAGAGCTCTGAGGTAACAGGTGTCAGCCCAAGAACTGACACAGTGGAAAATCCCGAGGTGGGAATGGAAGAAAAGGACCAGCCTCTGCTTTTGAAAGGAAAATTCTATATTGAAAATTCTATATTTGAAAGGAAAATTCTATTCTGGACAAGGTGCTGACAGAACCAGGAGTCAGCAAAAGGAGCAAAGACAACAGACTGGGTCTCCCTGGGACCAACCCTTAAGAGCTCTGATACAAAAATTAAGTGATTCAGGGGTGTTTCTTGCCTCCCAGATTAAACACAGAGGTTAACCTACAGATGTGTTAAAAAGAACTTCCCAGTGCTGGAGTCCCAGAAAAATCCATATGGGAGATGTGTAGGCTGGACTGCAGAGTGTGGGGAGCTCTGAAGTTCTGGGGGTGTTCAAACCTATCTGAAAACACAGGAACTTCAGCCCCTCAGCCCCATATTCTGCAGGCTGGGTTGGAAAAGCCTCTTAGATTCCACCCACTGGATTTGGAGAGCACTGGGGATCCAGAACTTTGAGTTAATGATTACCATAAGGGGCTACATAACTCAGCCAGCTGGGCAGTAGTTCCAAAGGAATTCATTCCACCAGGAGCAGACACTGTGTAGACTGGAAGGCAGACAGCCAGTCACCCAGCCCTCCTCTCACTGATGCTTAAACACAAAGCAGAGGGCAACTGGTCTCCAGTCGCTGTTTCCAAGCGTGCCAAAAGGTACATCAACCACTTTGGCCAAGCTCAGGAGACTGCAATCCAACAAACTCACTCTGCAAAAGGCAACCTGTGCTGTGGCAGCAGCGCTGGCTTCACACAGGACTCCCTTGGGAAGATCTCTTTCTCAGCCCCATCAGTCCCAGCCCCCCAGATCCCATTGATGTCCTGCTAGAACTAAATACCGGATTAGAAACTATTTTCTGACCCTTTCAGATGTTCCTTTCCAGGCAGCAGTGGGAAATTTTAGAAGGGCAGCAGGGGGGAAAGAATTTACTTGGGTTGTCCAAGCTGTACCTACTGAGGGAATCAAGAGAGGATTCCAGGCTCCAGCCCTTTCCATCTGGTCCTATTTAGTGATCCCAAAGCTCGTTCAGTGGCTCAGCAGGGGGAGGGACCGACACTGCACTTGGCTGGCAAGGAACTGGTGCACAGGAAAATGCACGTGACACGTTGACATTAAATGTTTGTTTGACAAGATGCTTTCCTCCTTCTCTGGAGCTCCCAACACTGGGCACAGGGACTGATCGAAACCCAGTGTATCACCGAAAAAATACCTGCCTGGTTTCAGAGCAGCAGGATGAGCCGTGGATGTTTTTACATCCCAAAAGGATGGGGCTTTCAAAATCAGCAGGAGTTTTTGCAAGAGTTTTCTCCCAGCAAATACAGCTAAAATTATGGAAGTAAGAGACCTACTGAGTTCATCCCTTTAGCAGTCAGGACCAGTGAGCTTTTTCCAGTGCGTGATTTACAGCTTGCCTGGTCCAGCTGAATTGTAACTCCAAACACTTTTATTTCTATTTAACATTGCTGAAAGCTTCAGTGAGGACAAGGGCAGTGCAGGAGGCAAAGATGGACATATAAGGCAAGCAAATGATATATGGAAAATATGAATAAATCTAATTGCACTTGCAGCTGCAATGAAGAACAATCACTTGACTCTAATCTGCACATACATATCATTTCTCTGTGACACTCTACAGTAAATAAGCATGGAATAGATGCTCTTTAAAGAGTGGTTTAAAACCCATGCTGAACATCCTTTAACCAGTCAAAGAAGTGAGTGAGGGGAAAAAAAGGCTTTGATCACAAAAACGAAACCAGAAACAGCTGCCTGTGCACATTCTGTAACTCTTCTTCTTGGATATGAGCAGAAGATTTTATTTCTCATGTACAGGAGACTGGCCACTGAAAAAGGCCTTTCTCATTAGAAACCGAACATTTTAGATACAAAACCACTCAAAAGTAATAAACCTTGTGGCATCTTTGCATATATAGAGATAATATTTAATTTCTAGTGGAAATGGTAAGACAGCTCACACGTTTTCGTGTTTTCAAAGCACTTTTTTGCTCTTCTTGTATTACTAAAATTTAAAGCAATTGTTCCTGCAATATCCAAAGCACACCAAATACTTGTGAGAATAAAAAGAGAAGTTTGTTGTGTTGGTATCAAAATAATCCATTTTGGAGCATTAAATCAAGACAATTCAAGGGCATCCATTGATTTTGATTATCTGCCTTCTACAACAGGTTGCACCACTTGCTCTAATGAATAAAATTCTTCAAAATACAACCAGATACAGCCACAGCTGCTATAAAAACACCTGAAGGAGTTAAATAACAGCCACTCTAACTGGCTTTAGAAGAAGCACCTGTAGCATGGACAGTGAGCTGTACAAAATGCTCTCAACTCCATATTCAAAGGTTTTCAGGTGGAGCAATAATGACTGAAGATCAATGACACTTCTATTACAAATTCCTAATATCAAATATAGGCAGCAAGGAGACCGTATTTTGGAAATCAAAGAAACTTTAAATATTGTTGGCTTGTGTATATTTATGTAAACTTATGCACCTAAAAAGACAGGGGGGGAAAATGAAGAGGTTTTTCTTCTTCCTGACATTTTCACCTGGCTTTGACTGTTGGACAGACTTAAATAATGAGAGATTTAGACATGACACCTTCTTCTAAAGCTTTGGAAATGTTTACGTACACAATTGGAGGAATGAATCGTCCTGTCAAAAATGGAAAAAAACCCATCCTATTTAAAAGTTAAGAGCCTTTGGGATTACTTCTCACATACCTAATCTGTCTCAGTTCACAGCATCTGCAAACTATGCAACTTCCCAACAATCCAGCAGGGTACAAAAACCAGACACGCTCACAGCAACAGGTCCCAGTCCCTTCCCAGCTGCCAACACATCCAAAATCTACTGGGGCTGCCGGACACAAAGCCCCCGCTGGCACACGGGGTCCAGGCAAACAGCAGGGTGTTAATAAAGGGTCTAACAACGAACAAAAGGAGCGTAGCCCCGGGGAAAAGGGATGGATGGGATGCATGATCCAGTACGTGCTCCCCACTCGGAGCTTGATGAGCGGATATTTCACCGTTCCGGCAGCCGCTGATCCTTTCCCACGCACATCATGACACCGACTGTCACCCCCCTGAGAGCAAACAAATCCTGGGCTGCAGATGCTGTTTAACCACACCGACATCTCGAGCAGGTACCTGTGCCCCGGACTGGATGGGATGAGCACAGGGGACTCGGTTCCTCTGCTCCCAGGGACTGCTCCGTGTCCCACGTGCTCATGCCAAGCCCAGCAGGAGCCCTGGCAAGCCCCGTGTGCCAGCTCCATGCTCCTGGGCACTTGCCGAGGGCGGGTTGGGAAGGGAGCACCTGTCACCAAGATGATGTCCTCGGGGTCACTGTCCCCTTCTGGTCCCCACCCTTCGCACCCAGCTCTCCCTAAACCCCCAGGGGGTTTCCAAGGGACTCCCCGCTCCACACTGAGAGGGAGTCAGCAGCAAAACGTTCCTGCTCGGCCACCTCCTCTTCCAGCCCGGGGAAAGCCTGCTGCGAGGGGGAAAAGCGGAGTGGGTAAGCCCTGGACCGCGCAGAGTCAGAGGGGTCTGGCACCTCCCGGAGCAGAGGGAGCGGGAGGGATGGGAGGGAGTGCCAGGGTCGTGGGAAACCAGACTCACATCGCAGGATGGGCCAAAACTGAAGGGAAAAGCGAGGGCAGAAAGAGTCCCGGGGGGGCCCTAAAACAGGCACCGGGAGGGCGGGCAGGAAGCGGGAGAGGGCCGGGACCGGGGGACATGGCCCGGGCACCGCCACCCACCTGGTACTCCTCCACCTCGGCGCCGTGGCGGTCCTGCAGGGCCAGCATCTCCTGCTCCAGCCGCTCCCGGAGCGCGCACAGCTCCTGGCCCTGGCGGTGCAGATCCTCCAGGTGCTGCCGGCACTGCCGGCTCTCCTCCCGCAGCAGCTCCACGTTCTCCCGGCTCCGCTCCGCCTCCTGCTCCTGCAGCCTCTGGATCTGCTCCTGGTAGCGCAGCAGGGTCTCCTGGCAGCACTGGCCGAGCAGCATCTCGTAGGTCTCCTCCAGCTCCTCCAGGCTCAGCCCGGCCAAGGGCGGCGGCAGCGCCGCCAGGTTCAGCCGCAGCTCCCGCATCTCCACCGCCTCCCGCCGCTGCCGCTCCGCCATGTGCCCGTGCTCGGCCTGCAGCTCCAGCAGCAGCTCCTCCAGGGCCACGCACTCGCCCCGCAGCCGCTCCAGCAGCGCCTGCTGCCCGGCCAGCTCGGGCTCCAGGCGCCGCCGCATCCCCAGCACCTCCGCGCCCAGCGCCCGCAGCTCCTCCAGCTCCCGCCGCAGCCCGTCCCGCTCCAGCTCCGCCTCCAGCTTCGCCTGGCTCAGCTCCTCCAGCTGCATCCGCAGCCAGGCGAGCTCCTGCTCGGGCACCCGCAGCCCGATCAGCTCCTGCTCGCGCAGCTCCGCCAGCTCCCGCGCCAGAAAGCGGTTCTCCTCCTCCAGCTCCCGCACGCGGGTCACGAACACCCGCAGCCGGGAGTTGAGCTCCTGCAGCTCCCTCTTCTCGTCCCATCCCGCTTCCCAGCGCCGCCACATCTTGCCGGGTTGGCGGGGTCGGGGCCGCGGTGGCCCCGGGGCTGCGGGCGCTACGCGGGATCTGCGGGAACTACGCGGCGGGCGCGGCCCCGCCCCCGGCAGACCACGCCCATTGATCTGTGGCCCCACCCATTGGCACAGACCCCGTCCCCGGCCCCGCCCCGCCCCGCGCCGCTGCCCTGCGGCGCCCCCTGGCGGGTTCTCTGCGCCTCCCGCTACACTCAGCGGGAGCGGGAACAGAACCGGGCTGAGGGAACAGAGATGGGCTCAGGGAATAGAGATGGGCTGAGGGAACAGAACCGGGCTGAGGGAACAGAACCGGGCTGAGGGAACAGAGCCGGGCTGAGGGAACAGAGATGGGCTGAGGGAACAGAGCCGGGCTGAGGGAACAGAGATGGGCTGAGGGAACAGAGATGGGCTGAGGGAATAGAGATGGGCTGAGGGGGCAGAGATGGGCTGAGGGAATAGAGATGGGCTGAGGGAGCAGAGATGGGATGAGGGAACAGAGATGGGCTGAGGGAGCAGAGCCAAGCTCAGAGAATAGAGCCAGGCTGAAGGAGCAAAGCTGGGCTCAGGGTGAAGAGCCAGGCTGAAGGAGCAAAGCCCGAACTTGGGGAGCAGAGTCTCACCTGGAGAGCAAAACAGGCTCAGGGAGCCAAGCCAGGCTCAGGGAGTCAAGTCCCATTTGGGTTAGCAAAAGGGACTCGGGGAGCCAAGTTCCACTTGGGGAGCAAAACCCCGCTTAAAGAGAAGCCAAGCCCCACTGATAGAGCCAAGCCCCACTGATAGAGCCAAGCCCCACTTGGGCAGCCAAGCCGCGCTCAGGGAGTGCCCAGCATTGCTCCTGTGATTCCTCTTCCTTGGCATCCTTGTCCTCCCCCCATGGCTCACCCTGTGCTCCCGCCGCAACCCCCGCTCTGCTCCCCAGGAGGGATTCGTGTCTTCACCCTGTCTGTGATCACCTGCTGCTGACACTGCAGCGAGGCTGGGCTAAATTTTATGCTAAGTGTCAAAAGCCACTTCATAACACCACCTTTAAGTGGAACACCTCCAAGTTTGACCTTGTGTCGCACTCCTAAACCTTTTCCCAAGAGGAAAGC
>NW_020955229.1:2464208-2467335 GCF_003031625.1 Empidonax traillii | reverse complement strand
TCCCCAGGAGGGATTCGTGTCTTCACCCTGTCTGTGATCACCTGCTGCTGACACTGCAGCGAGGCTGGGCTAAATTTTATGCTAAGTGTCAAAAGCCACTTCATAACACCACCTTTAAGTGGAACACCTCCAAGTTTGACCTTGTGTCGCACTCCTAAACCTTTTCCCAAGAGGAAAGCATCCCAGCTCTGGGCTCCACACGAGGCCGAGGTGCCTGCAGCCAGAGCTCCCTGTGCCCTCTTCCCAAGGCAAATCCCGAGCTGCTCCCGGCCTCATTCTGCACCATATAAGGGCTGGATCCAGCTGGATCCTTTCATTGACTGCACTGGAACTGGCTCAGCGAGGAGGCAGTGAAGCATCACACCCTGTATTATCTACCAAATTAGACAAAAAGACGAGGAGTGACTCATTCCAGCCTTTCTCATCTCCCCAGGCAGTTCTTCTCTCCCTCTCTCTCCCAGACACACACGTTTATATTTCACCCAGCGCAGCAGCGCTGGGAGTTTTGCAGAGATCTGCTGCTTCACACGAGGCAGCACAGCTCCCATCTCTGTGTTTGCCCCTCAGGACTGCTCCCAACCCAAGCTCTCGCAGGGAAAGGGCTGGGATTTTGCACAAAGCTGGGATCAGGGCATTGATCTGCTCTGGGCACTGCACCCCCTTCCCTGCTCTGTCTCATCCTCCCACAGCACCACACCTCCCTGCCCTCAGAAAGGCCAAATTTTGGCTGCTTCTTTGCTCTCTGCTGACTAAGTTTCCTTCTAATCTCAATAAAGCCTCCAGGATTTGAGCCCGACCGACGCAGATAAATCATTGGCTTTGGCCTAAAGAGTCAGCCAATTTAGCCTTGGCAGATTTGCTCCCTCAGAGGTCACTGAGAAGCCGAGATTTACTAAAGGCACTTGCTTTTTCTTGGCTTTGTGGTCAGAATAGAGTCCCTTGGTGACACTCTAACACCTGCTGTTCTTTTATGAGGGAAACCGCTGTGCTTCTGGGAAAAGGTAGGTTCCTGTGGTTGACGAGGCTTTTTCTCCCTCTGATGTCACTGTTATCCTAAAAACCCCTGAGGGACACTGACAACCACACTAAGGAGCCTTTTGGGGTTCGCTGGGTGTCCAGCCAAATGTCCCACTCTCAGCTCCTTGTCTCTTCTTGCTGACAATTTCACTAACTTCTTGCTGCAACTGTATTAATGAATTTTTATTATTCCATCACTGAAAACAGCGGACACTGAATCTCTGCTTTTAACTCTCTTGAAAAAAACACCACAAACCTCTCAGGATGCAGGGTGGCTTTCCAGGCTGAGGGATCTACTTCTCCATCAGCTGTATATGCTGATGTCTGATACACAGCCTGTAGCTAATCCTGGGCCTGGATCTGCAACTTAGCAAGGAATTTGTGGCCTAGGACGGGGAACGCCTGAAATGGGTGAAGTTTGGGCATTTCTGAGACAGATCTTGAAGTGTTGTTCCTGGAATTCAGCTGTAACACACAGGCAGCAGCAGCAGAGACCCAGGGAGGGCAAACTCAGAGGCTTCTTTGCCACCTCAGTGGCAGCAGAGGCAAACTGGGTCCGTGCGCTCGCTTCAGCTGCAGCGAAGGTCTTGTGCTTTGGAGAGGCCCCTTGTCAGCATCCTCCAAACTACAAAGTGTCACCCTGGTAATTCTTAATCCTGCCTCAGCACAGCCTGTTCTCTCATCTGCGGAGTTTAAAGGATGGAGCTGTCACTGGGGAAACGTTCTGACTCCCGACATTCCCGAGGCAGACCGACCCAGAGCAAACAGAGTTCCTTAGAGCCCTGCAGGGTGCTGTGATTCCTCTTTGCACGGGAGTTTCTAACCAGGTGTTTGTTTACAGGCGGGTTCCTGCAATTAGAAAGGTGTAGGAATGTTCCCCCCCCTCCCCCCGCCCTGTGGTGGGTGGGAAGGAGTGTGAGGTGCTTTATTTCCCATCCTCACCTTTTGGCTTTCAGGAACACCCTGCATTTGTGGCCAAGATCAGAAAGCCAACACCAGCCATTTGCTGTTTGATGAATATCAGATACACCCCAAAAAGCTGGACTTCAGCTCTCTGCATCCCCTTTCCTGGGCTCTACAAAGCCTGGAGACCCTCACAAACTGGCTGAAATGTCACCAGGACAGGGAATGTTTCTCCACAGGCTGGAACTGAGGCCCCTCTCGCTGCCTCCAGACCAGGGGGATGCTTTGCCACTCCCACCATCCCTGCAGCGTCTCCACTGTCCTCCCTGCCTTCACCAGGAGTTTCACAGCTTATGGATTTCTTCTTTTCTTCTAGGAAGATCCATTTCCTATGTGTCATTTGGATAAATCTTGGCAGAGGTACAACCCCAAAGCAGGATTGTGCCCAGAGAGCCGCCTGTGCATCCCCACAGCCCCCTGAACAACCACCTCCCTCCCGTGACCTTCAGATGTTCCAGGCACGAGCAGTGACCTGGTTCTCTTTCCACGAGGCCTCTCAAAACAGGAGCCTGATTCGACCTGGTGCAGAAGTGCCTTTTTATAGAACCCCCCTCGGAAATGTTAATTTCAAAGAACGCAAAGGTTCTGATTAAAGTGTTTTGTTGCCTCTGTCAAGGTGATTTTTTTCTTCTTGGTGAGAGCTTCTGTCTGCAGGTTTTTTTGAGCACTTGCAGGAGTGGTGGCCACCTCTAGATGGTGTGTTTTACTCAGAAGAACTTCGTGCCCGGCTCTTTATGTAACTTTTGCTCCTCGTCTGAGGTTGCAAACCCTCTCCAACCAAACCACACAGATTTTAGTATTTCCTTGTTTTCTTAACTTGAGAACCTGGCTGCAGGAATGCAAAAATAATAAAAATATGTTCCTTATACACTTAAGAAAAAGATGTATTATATGGCACATTGGGTTGGACCTGTGAGGTAGTTACTATGTGGAGTATCTACTGCCCAACTGATGGCATTGCCTGTCTTCTGGGTTCATTACTATGCTAATTAATTTGAAACAGAATCTTTTTTTTTTTTTTTCCAAATACAACTCTCTGCTGAATGTAAAAGAAGAGGGAAGGAACAAAGATGGGTAATACCACAAGGCTAAAATGATGGTGGTGTTGCCATATCTTACTCCATCCACAGTATTTGTACTTCTTTCC
>NW_020955229.1:2461065-2464187 GCF_003031625.1 Empidonax traillii | reverse complement strand
TCCCCAGGAGGGATTCGTGTCTTCACCCTGTCTGTGATCACCTGCTGCTGACACTGCAGCGAGGCTGGGCTAAATTTTATGCTAAGTGTCAAAAGCCACTTCATAACACCACCTTTAAGTGGAACACCTCCAAGTTTGACCTTGTGTCGCACTCCTAAACCTTTTCCCAAGAGGAAAGCATCCCAGCTCCGGGCTCCACGCGGGGCCGAGGCGCCTGCAGCCAGAGCTCCCTGTGCCCTCTTCCCAAGGCAAATCCCGAGCTGCTCCCGGCCTCATTCTGCACCATATAAGGGCTGGATCCAGCTGGATCCTTTCATTGACTGCACTGGAACTGGCTCAGCGAGGAGGCAGTGAAGCATCACACCCTGTATTATCTACCAAATTAGACAAAAAGACAAGGAGTGACTCATTCCAGCCTTTCTCATCTCCCCAGGCAGTTCTTCTCTCCCTCTCTCTCCCAGACACACACGTTTATATTTCACCCAGCGCAGCAGCGCTGGGAGTTTTGCAGAGATCTGCTGCTTCACACGAGGCAGCACAGCTCCCATCTCTGTGTTTGCCCCTCAGGACTGCTCCCAACCCAAGCTCTCGCAGGGAAAGGGCTGGGATTTTGCACAAAGCTGGGATCAGGGCATTGATCTGCTCTGGGCACTGCACCCCCTTCCCTGCTCTGTCTCATCCTCCCACAGCACCACACCTCCCTGCCCTCAGAAAGGCCAAATTTTGGCTGCTGCTTTGCTCTCTGCTGACTAAGTTTCCTTCTAATCTCAATAAAGCCTCCAGGATTTGAGCCTGACCAACGCAGATAAATCATTGGCTTTGGCCTAAAGAGTCAGCCAATTTAGCCTTGGCAGATTTGCTCCCTCAGAGGTCACTGAGAAGCCGAGATTTACTAAAGGCACTTGCTTTTTCTTGGCTTTGTGGTCAGAATAGAGTCCCTCGGTGACACTCTAACACCTGCTGTTCTTTTATGAGGGAAACCGCTGTGCTTCTGGGAAAAGGTAGGTTCCTGTGGTTGACGAGGCTTTTTCTCCCTCTGATGTCACTGTTATCCTAAAAACCCCTGAGGGACACTGATAACCACACTAAGGAGCCTTTTGGGGTTCGCTGGGTGTCCAGCCAAATGTCCCACTCTCAGCTCCTTGTCTCTTCTTGCTGACAATTTCACTAACTTCTTGCTGCAACTGTATTAATAAATTTTTATTATCCCATCACTGAAAACAGCGGACACTGAATCTCTGCTTTTAACTCTCTTGAAAAAACACCACAAACCTCTCAGGATGCAGGGTGGCTTT
Organism: Empidonax traillii; assembly: GCF_003031625.1. Lineage (NCBI taxonomy): Eukaryota > Metazoa > Chordata > Aves > Passeriformes > Tyrannidae > Empidonax > Empidonax traillii. The sequence goes on along the minus strand of NW_020955229.1, from coordinate 2,462,892 downwards.
CCAGGCTGAGGGATCTACTTCTCCATCAGCTGTATATGCTGATGTCTGATACACAGCCTGTAGCTAATCCTGGGCCTGGATCTGCAACTTAGCAAGGAATTTGTGGCCTAGGACGGGGAACGCCTGAAATGGGTGAAGTTTGGGCATTTCTGAGACAGATCTTGAAGTGTTGTTCCTGGAATTCAGCTGTAACACACAGGCAGCAGCAGCAGAGACCCAGGGAGGGCAAACTCAGAGGCTTCTTTGCCACCTCAGTGGCAGCAGAGGCAAACTGGGTCCGTGCGCTCGCTTCAGCTGCAGCGAAGGTCTTGTGCTTTGGAGAGGCCCCTTGTCAGCATCCTCCAAACTACAAAGTGTCACCCTGGTAACTCCTAATCCTGCCTCAGCACAGCCTGTTCTCTCATCTGCGGAGTTTAAAGGATGGAGCTGTCACTGGGGAAACGTTCTGACTCCGACATTCCCGAGGCAGACCGACCCAGAGCAAACAGAGTTCCTTAGAGCCCTGCAGGGTGCTGTGATTCCTCTTTGCATGGGAGTTTCTAACCAGGTGTTTGTTTACAGGCGGGTTCTTGCAATTAGAAAGGTGTAGGAATGTTCCCCCCCCTCCCCCCGCCCTGTGGTGGGTGGGAAGGAGTGTGAGGTGCTTTATTTCCCATCCTCACCTTTTGGCTTTCAGGGACACCCTGCATTTGTGGCCAAGATCAGAAAGCCAACACCAGCCATTTGCTGTTTGATGAATATCGGATACACCCCAAAAAGCTGGACTACAGCACTCTGCATCCCCTTTCCTGGGCTCTACACAGCCCGGAGACCCTCACAAACTGGCTGAAATGTCACCAGGACAGGGAATGTTTCTCCACAGGCTGGAACTGAGGCCCCTCTCGCTGCCTCCAGACCAGGGGGATGCTTTGCCACTCCCACCATCCCTGCAGCGTCTCCACTCTCCTCCCTGCCTTCACCAGGAGTTTCACAGCTTATGGATTTCTTCTTTTCTTCTAGGAAGATCCATTTCCTATGTGTCATTTGGATAAATCTTGGCCGAGGTACAACCCCAAAGCAGGATTGTGCCCACAGAGCCGCCTGTGCATCCCCACAGCCCCCTGAACAACCACCTCCCTCCCGTGACCTTCAGATGTTCCAGGCACGAGCAGTGACCTGGTTCTCTTTCCACGAGGCCTCTCAAAACAGGAGCCTGATTCGACCTGGTGCAGAAGTGCCTTTTTATAGAAACCCCCTCGGAAATGTTAATTTCAAAGAACACAAAGGTTCTGATTAAAGTGTTTTGTTGCCTCTGTCAAGGTGATTTTTTTCTTCTTGGTGAGAGCTTCTGTCTGCAGGTTTTTTTGAGCACTTGCAGGAGTGGTGGCCACCTCTAGATGGTGTGTTTTACTCAGAAGAACTTCGTGCCCGGCTCTTTATGTAACTTTTGCTCCTCGTCTGAGGTTGCAAACCCTCTCCAACCAAACCACACAGATTTTAGTATTTCCTTGTTTTCTTAACTTGAGAACCTGGCTGCAGGAATGCAAAAATAATAAAAATATGTTCCTTATACACTTTAAAAAAAGCTGTATTATATGGCACATTGGGTTGGACCTGTGAGGTAGTTACTATGTGGAGTATCTACTGCCCAACTGATGGCATTGCCTGTCTTCTGGGTTCATTACTATGCTAATTAATTTGAAACAGAATCTTTTTTTTTTTTCCAAATACAACTCTCTGCTGAATGTAAAAGAAGAGGGAAGGAACAAAGATGGGTAATACCACAAGGCTAAAATGATGGTGGTGTTGCCATATCTTACTCCATCCACAGTATTTGTACTTCTTTCC
>NW_020955229.1:2421367-2461046 GCF_003031625.1 Empidonax traillii | reverse complement strand
CCCTCTTTGGGACCTCGACCCCTCCTGGCCCCCAACTCTTTTGTGGCTCCCACTGTCTCCAGACCTCATGCCTTTTTCAGCATCCAACTCATCTTTGGTCTCCCAGCCTTATTTTCTGGCCTCCCACTTCACTGTCCAACCTCCCACCCCTTTTGTGCACCCCAACTCTTCCTAAACCCCCACCCCCTTTTTGGCCTGACACCCCTTTTTTTGCCTGGCCGTCCTTCTCCCACCCTTTTTGAACCTCCCATCCTTTCTGAACCTCCCTCTCCTTCTGGGGCTGCAATCCTGTTCTCCGTTTGCTGCCTTTTTTTTTTCATGCCTGTAACCCAGTGTTCAAGCCTGGCACCCCAATTTCAGCCCTTTTTCATCTTCTCACTCCTTTTTAGCCTCCTACACCGTTCTGGCCTCCGACCTCCTCCCATCCTCCCACCCACGTTTTGGCTGCCAGTTCGGGGGTCGGTGAAGGGCAGCACCGCACCTGGGCTATTTTAGATTCTGGAAAACACGCACCTGAGAGGCTGTTGATCACATTTTTTTTTTTTTTAAACAGCAGGTTGTTTGCGAGGAAACTGCTGAGAGCGTTTGCGCTCGGAATTTAATCAGCCCCAAAATATTCAGAGGAGCCTCGGCAACAGCGCTGCTCTTCTTGTCTGTCAGCCGGGCGTCTGTGCGGGGAGAAGTGGCAGATCCTGCTCACACAGACACACCACCTCTGACTTCAGCTGTGTCATCTTGTTTTTCCTGCGTCCCCGCAATCCTTTTGGCCGTGGCTGAGCAGCAGCCGCGGTGCTTATTGAAGATGGGAAGCCCTCACGCTCTTGGCAGAGGGCGGTGCCTCCGATGATGGTGGTTCTGTCCCACCTGGAGCAGTGGCACAGGGCCAGGAGAGCCTGGGAAGGGCAGCTCACCTCCCCTCAGCCTTGGTAGTTTGGGTTAAACCTTCCAAATGGAAGTTTTCGGTCCATGTTGTTGATGCAACAGCTCCTTCCCCAAATTCTCCACACCCCATTCCACCCTCTGTGTCGTCCTGGTTGGGAATGCATCGGCTGTTTTTACATAGAAGACATATTTTTGAGGTTCTTTGTGCACAAAGAAATGCATTTCCCAAGCCACAAAATTATTGTCAGCGTTCTCTAAAGCAGTGGTTGGACAGACTTTCTCAGATCTACCCCAGTTTTACCTCAGGCTTGTGTAAACTCCAAGAAATTCGATTTGCAGGACAAATCTTAATGCTCCTCCTCCCATTTTGACAGTCAGCTAAGGAGAGGGAGTTTAATTTGTTATTCCAGCCACACTGACCATTAACCCTGGATCCTCATTTAGGACAATATTTAACCACAAGCTTAAAAAGCCTTGAAAGGAGTTATTTTTATAAATGATTATCTGAGCTATTTGTCCCACTCAAGGCCTTGAGGGTTAATAACAGGAACCATCTGCAAGGCAGTTATTGTGGCAATCAATCCTAAAATACAAATAACTCAATAATTTATAACAGACCCCCACCGTTAAATTGTGCTGTGCTATTTTCACTTGGTGCTGATGATGATGTTGCACTGATTTCTAATAATCTATCTGACCTTTTCATTTGCTCACTGGTGCTCATGAGATTTAGCTCTGGTTTGGTACTGGAGAGCCTGGGAAGCAGGCTGGACCTACCACTTTAATTATTCCAATTCACTGGATGAAACAAATCTAAATTAGGAAGTAACATTTAGCCATGTCAGTGATGGATTCTTGTCATTCAGAGGCACAAATATGTGCAGTTATTTTGCCATTTCAGGGTTCAGAGTTCCAGTCCAAGTTTTAATTTTTACCCTGGAACCATTTTCTCCCGTATTAACTCCATCTCAGAGAAAAAAGTCACCTGGTCCTCGCCTCACCTTTGCCTCTGAAACAACACTGGGGCACAGATTCAGAGCTAAAATGACGATCAGCTGGTTCCTGCTCCGGGAATCTTTTATGACACCAAAGCTCTCAACATCCCTGTGCCCTGGAAACAGCCTCAGCTCGGTGGTTGGAGGGTGCAAAGCCCAGAATCTCAGCCCTGCCCGTAGAGCACATGAGGACAAGCAGAAAGGGAAGAGGCTCAGAGATTATTGTGATTTTTGGGGATAAATGCAGTTACAGCCTGGGGGCATCTGCATCCTGAGTCACGCAGCAGAGGTGGTTTGTGCAGGGAATTTGGTTCCTGGCTTTCCCAGCGTTGGGGCTCTGTCAGGTTTTCCTCACCAGCCAAGGCAAAAAGAAGGCACGTGTGGGGTAAAAGCCCTGGAAGAGGCGTGTGAGGCGGTGCCAGAGGTTGTGCAGGTGACACTTGTTGTTTCCCGGTGGTAGCGGGGGCGGTGTTGGGAAGGGCGTTGTGTTGTGCTGGCTGGGGTGAGTCGAGAGAACCAGGTCATGAGGGGCGTGGGGTGGCTCCAAGCTGGGTGTTGTGCAGCACCAGGGAGGTTTTACAGCTCAGCCTCACCTGGACTTTCTTGTTCTTACAAACTCAGGAGCTTCGTGCTCGTTTCCCAGAGGAGTCAGATCAGGTTCTTGCTCAGGGGGGTGCAGTGGTTTGGTTTTTAGACATCTTGGACCAGAAAGAGAGAGTTATAGAAGTAAATTCTTCAGAAGGAAGGTCTTTCCTAAGCCAGATTTCCTTCCCTGGTTTCAATCTCCCTCCCCCAGACAAGGCTGTGTTCCTGCTCCCTTGGCATTTCGGAGGGGTGGGCTGATCCCTGCCGCTGTTAGCAGAGAGGGCTGCGCTCCAGTCCCCATGGAAACAGTTTGGAGAGTTTTCGAGCTTGTGTAGCATCGCTGAGCTGTGTTTTGCCTTCCTTTTCACTTCCATCAGGAGGGCTGCAAAGCTTTAACGCATTCACGTTTGAAAAGCACTTTGAGGTCCTTGACGAAGGTGCTACAGGGGAGCGAAGTGTTATTACTGAGATTAACTGTTTCTGTTTTGCCCTGGAGTCAGGGCTGTGAGTGCTGGCTGTGCTGGGTGGAAGCAGGATAAGAGCGTGAGGTCGTCCTGCATCCACGGCCTCCTGGAGAGCTCTTCCACAGAGTCACCTCGACACCGAGGGAAGGCTGAGCAGAACTTCCACGACTGCAGGCAGGCAGGGAGCGCCTTCTGGGAAGCTCGACAGCCTGCTTTGCACGGGAAAAACGGAGGGAATCCGTCAGGAGAAATGGCACCGTGAGGTTCACGTGCTTTGGCACAAGCTGAAGGAGGGGGGAGCGAGGGAGAGCTCCCCGGGGGAACGGGGATCCACTGCTGCCCCGGATGGGAGGGGCACCCCCAGAGCTCTGCTGGGAGTCATATTTACTGCTCTTAAAAAACTCCCTTCAGGGGAGCTTGAGGCAGTTCCTGCTCCTGCCTGCCGTGTGTTGAGCCCAGAGCTCTGGTCCCACCCGCAGCGGGGTAAACCCACTCACCTGTCTGGAACTCGGGAGTGTAACGTGCTACACCCTGAGGGATTTTACACTTCTGTTCCCTACCAAGTGCCTCAGCACCTTTCAGGTGTCTGCTGCTGCTCTCCAGACCCACCTGAACTCCTGCTAAGCCCATATCTGTACTTGGGAATCACTGCACATCTCTGGCCACTTCTCCATCTCTGGGTTGGGCTCTGGTTTCCCCATCCCTCACTCCCCTACCTGCTCCCCATAGGGTGGGTCCCCTGCAAGATCCTCTCCAGTTTCTGGGCTCACCGGCCTTCCCAGCTCTGGAAGGTGAGTCTGCAGCTGCTGCAGAGGGTTCCTGAGGACCCTGCCCAGGACTATTTTGTTTGGGCTAGATTTTTTCCTCTCCTCCTCCAATTTTATTTTTTTTTTCCAGAGGGAGTGCTATTGATATTTTTTAAAATGTGTTTTTATTTTCTTTTTAATTGTGTTTTCTCAAGAAGTAACAAATAATAAACATGAGCTGAATCTGCACTGCCTGCCTTGTTATGGGCACAGCGAGCCAGGACCAAATTGCCCCATCTCTGCTCTTTAGTTCCAATTACAAATTGGAATAACAATTACAAAACCCAGCTATAAACTGTTTGTTTTAACATGTAAAACAAATCGTTTTCCATAGGTGCTTTCTCCAGCTCAGTGTGATCAGCTGAAAACAAACAACAACAAAAAAAACTAAGGGATCTCTTTCCATCTCTGTCAGGGCCTCACCTGCCAGGCTGCCCAAACCCTGGGACACAAGGAGGGTGAGAGCCAGGAGGGGCCCTTTCTTTCACTGCAGGCTTTAGTCAGCTTGAGCCACCCACAAGTACACCCTCCCTTCATTCTCCATTTCCCTGGAGATGTCCCCATCCAGCCCCTCTGTGGTGCTGCTGCTCCCTCTGCCCATCCTGCCTCAGTTCCCCTTCCCCCTTTCCGTGCATCCTCTCGCTGTGATTCATTAACGCTTCAGAGACACCACTCTGAATGGAAAAAACCCAACCAAGCAGCAGGTTGTGCTGCTCTGTACATTTTCTATAGTGACTCACAAGTCTGACCAGGTAACTCCCCTTCCCTCTCACTTAGTCAGTCTCTCCCTCCCGGATGGGCTTGTCTGACTCCTCACTTCACTTATTAATATTATTATTATTATGTTTTCTTTGCTCTTCCCTTCCCTGCCCGTGCCCTTCGCTGGAGCTTGGGGGTGGGAAGTTCTCCCTCGCTGACCTGTGGCACACAATGAGGAGCAAAGGAAAACACTGACTGCAGCAACTTTGCCTATGGAGAGCCTGTACAGCAGAACTGCCCCCTCACCCCCCTCTCAAAGCCCGGGCTGGCACAAATTACTTTGTCGTTGTGGTGAAACAAATAAGGCTTCGTTCTCATTACCATCCCGATGGGAGTAAACAAGTTTATTTACACTTGAGCACTGCTGAAGAATAAAGTCATAGAGAAAAGTTCAGGGTAGGTGGCCTGTCTTTGTCATTAGGGCCGGCTTTTACAAAATCACTGCCCAGCTCGGCCAGACAGGCTGCTATTCAGGCAGGCCCGGGTTAATGAAAGTACGGTGTGTGCTTGTTAAAAGGAGGACTACAACACTTGTAATCATGGGTGGTCACATTTTTATTTAATGATACGTATCTTTCCTTTCCCCAGCCTTCGCTCGTAACCCTTTGCCTCCCACTCACCGGTCCCTCTGCAGTGACTAATTATGAGTCGCCAACTCGGATCTGATACGAGGGCCACGACGAGCTAAACCCACTTAACGAGTGATTTTTTATTTTAAAACAGTCTTTTCATTAACAGCCCTGAGGTTCTGACAAAGCCAAAAAAGCCCTCGAAGCGTGAAGGGCCCCACATGTGTAATCCCTGGAGCTAAGATAATAATAAAAGGACAACTGCAAACAAACTTTCGGGAAGAAAGGGCTGCAGAGCAGAACTGCTTCCTCTCTTTCAAGGCCTTCATGTGGCCCCGGTGATAAATCTGCTGGGACAAGGATACTTCAAAGCCAGAGGTCGAGCTCTGCTCTCACTCGTGCGAGTCTTACAATTTGTGTCAATGGAGTTTCACTCAGGCAGGAGGCTCAGACCTGCTGTTCTGCTCGCACGAAAGCAGTGAAAGCCAAAGCCAGCCAGGATGGGGAAAAATATCTATTTATCTCTGACATGACCTTGCTGAAGTGCTGGGTACAATCAAGCCACACTAAAAACACTCCCAACATCTCCCAACTTTCCTGCTATTTCTAATGACTAACCAGTATGAAGTGCTTGTGCCTGGGTTGAGGAGAAGTTCAAGCTCAAATATATTCTCTTTGCATCTACTGAGTGTATTAACGAGCCACGTGGAAGGCTGTGCTCACACAAAGGCATCACTCACCCTGTATTTTTACCTGTCTGTTCCAGGCTCTTCCCTCTTGCTGTGGTTGTGCACGGAAAGTTTGTCTGTCTACCAGCACCTCTCTCTCCCCACATTCTTGAACTTCACAGTCATTTTTGACAGAAGAGCAGAGATGTGAAGACACTAAATTTCTCCAAGTTTTAGAAAATCCACAGCTCAGTGAGAAGCTGACGCTCTGCTACCTGTGAATTGGGTACCTTACTCACAGACCTTTTCCAATGGCACTTACAAATCTAAAAACCCAAATTACAGGCAGTTTTGGGAAAGGGGGAGGGTCCCTACTCAGTTAGGCTTTGCATCTGCTGGTCACCCCCATCTGTTTAGGACAGGGGGAGCAAAATGCTGAAGGCAAAGCCCTGTGCAGTGATGTTACTTAGCTGCAACCCCTCTCTTGGTTTCCTTGCCAGGTTGGGAAAGACCTTCTCACCCTGGTTCCTGCCCTACCCTGTGCTTCCCTCACCTGGGAGGGCCCAAAACCATCTGTCCCCTCATCCCCATCCAAGGCCTGGGGCAGCACTCGAGCAGGAAGAGCTGCCACTGACACAGAGAGGAGGAGGACAGGAACGTGCCACTGCCTGCCCCCAGCGCTCCCAGCACTCTCTGGCCCCGTTTTAACCTCCATTTCGAGGCATATTTGTTATTCCAGAGGAAACAGCCTGTTGAGTCCATGAGTTATGGAGAGAGGGTGAACGATGGACTTCCAAACTGGGAGCAGCCGGAGCCTCTGCCTGTTTCAGGCTCATCAAGGAGAGCTCAGGTGGCTAAAGGTGGAATTCAGTAGTGTTGTCACAAGCATGAAGGATTAAACTCAGCAAAGCTCCCAGTCCCGGGACCGTTGGTGGCCATGAACGTCACCAAGGGGTTTGGTGGGGCAGTGAGGCCGTGCCTGTGTCCCCAGAGCTCCTGGGTGAGCGTGGGTGCCAAGGAGGAGAGGGAATGCTGCCCAGGGTGCCTGCCCAGCACACCTCATGCCCAGTGTGCATGTCCACAGCTGGGGGGGAAGGCACACGGGTTGGTCAGGGGGGAACTCTGCACAAATACGGACGGGGGGGAAGCACCGCGGCAGGAGGGGGAAGGAGAGCCCTGCCGAGGCTGCAGGTGACAAACAGGGCAGTGTGGCCTCTGAAGCAGAGCAGACAGATATATTTATTAAATGAATATGCTGAGATAACGGGCAATGCTGAAACAATGAGCATAACTAATGCTCATGGCTTGAAAACTCATTAACCTCCCCCAGAGCTTCACACACATTGGTGAGCAGCCCGTGGAGCGCGACTGCTCGCCCCGGTGGGAGGCAAACCGAGATCCAGAGGGTGGGAGACCCCATTTCCTGGCTGTGACCCTCAATTTGGGAGCCCAGTATGAGCCCCTCTAAACCAAAGGGAATGCTCTGAAAAAAAGCAGATGAGAATGAGGGGGGTTTAGTGCAGATTGACAGGAGCTGTGTCGCTGTATATGCAACAGGGATTAATCCTGGTGAAGAAAATTCAAAGTGAATATGGGAAGCTCTCCTCTTATTTACTGCTCCATGCTCAGAGGCAGAAACAAACCCAAGCAGGGAACCTGGAACAGCCAAGGCCAGGGTGGATGTGGCTTTGGGCACTCTGGTGTAGTGGGAGATGTGGAATGGGGGGGTTGTAACGAGATGAACACTAAGGTTCTTCTAACCCAAACCATTCGATGATTCTAAGGCTTCCCCTGAGCTCTGCAGTTAATAAAGGCATTTCTGGGTGTTTTCCTTCACCATTTCCTCTTTTTTCCCCTGCCCTTTTCCCCAGCATTCACAGCAGGTATCACTGGTGGTGCGGGGGTTAAGGAGCGCTCGCACCTTGCCACAGCAAGAGGCAGAAACTTCTGAGCCTTCGTGTTGTCACGAAGGTGTTGCTGAGCTTACGCTGCATGAAATATCCCAGAACTCCTGCAAACTGTGGGATTCAAATTCACAGGCTATAATTACAGAGTCTCCGGCACCCTCCCACGCTCCTGCAATGCCTTCACAAGCGGGAGCAGCAGGAACACCTGTCCCGGGCTCCTGTGGGCTTGCAGGTCCTTGCCCGCAGCCAGGCAGGGCTTGCTCCCTGGCAGAGGGATTCCAGGAAAGCCTTCTGCCACTCTGGGATGGCGGGGTGGGAGTCTGGACTCTGTTGCCTGCGTTTAGGGAACAACCCCACAGCAGAGTCGGCGCGGTCACATTTCCAAACAGGTGCTCACCGCCAGGTTAGTTCGGTGCTGTTTTATAGCCAACCTGATGACAGGCTTAAACACGAGGTTTGGAGGACTTGGAGAAGCAAGGGAATGAAAACAGCTTTCCTGGGATTGCTCCTGCCCGAGTGAGCCCAGGGAATATCACAGCTGTGATATTCCCCAGAACTCCTGGGACTCCCCCTGATCCACATCGGCACAGCAGACCTGGTACCAAACTGGTGCCCAGGGGGCTAGTCCTGGCCTTGGATGTTGTGCTCGTAGAAGGGGCAGGTTCGCTGGGGGGTGAGGGAGTGGTTACACTGGTGTAAACTTCCCAGTTACGAAAAGTACCATCCCGGGGTGTTTTGAGCCTTTGTTAGGTCGGTGCTGCTGGAGGTGAGGATCATCTCCACACACAGAGGAGCAGCTCCTGTGCCCCAGCAGGGATTTGGGTGGCAGGCAGGGTCCCAGAGGCTCTGGGGACAGAGCAGAGGGTCCCTCTGAGGTTCCCCAGGGCCAGGCTGGCTGTTTTGCAGCGTGGATCCACCACGGCTGGGGCAGGTTCCCTCCACGGCTCACAGCAGGGTCTCCTCAGAGTGTTGTTGTGGAGCTGGTTGGGAGCTGATGTCATGAGCGGCTCTGCCCGGACTGGCACGGGCAGGCTTTGCACAGAGGTGGATCTCTCTGCCTCCCAGGCACTTTTTGGAGAGCCCTTCCACAGCATCCTCCCCTCCCTGCCCCCACAGCTGAGCAGCAAGGCGAGGAGGAGGAGGAGGAGAGCTTCTCAGGGCCACCTCAGGAACATGGCTACACAAATCCTCCTGCCAAGTGGGTGAATGTGCATGCTGGAGCTGTCAAGGATATCCACAGCCACCAGCCAAAATGCAGCAGCAGGGGTGATGGTGGAGCTTTGGGTTGTGTGGGGACAGGAACACCTCCCTCATGTGGGGTAAGTGCATTCACACTGAGAGAGCTCTTCAGTTCCTTCTCTCTCTCTCCTTATGTGCTTAATATTTTCTCCTTATGTGCTTAATATTTTTTTTTATCCTGTGCTGGTGCTTATCTCATCCCATGGTGATAGGGGAGGGTATTTCTCATCATAATGAGTTTGAGAGTTATTATTGGGTCCTCTTTGTGGCAGAAGGTGCATTCAGTGCAGCTTTGCAGCAATGCCTGTCCCTGTATTTGGGTTTGCCTTCCCCCTCCACCCCTTCCTCCCTGCTGCAGCCCATCCCACGTGGCCCCCATCCCCGGGATGAGCATCTTCCTCCTCAGCCTTCATCCCACCTCTGCCACAGCCATCTGCTCTCCTACCCCTTGGCTGCTTCGGTAGCAAGTCCTGGGTCTGCAGGAAGGACCCTCACGACCCCTCTGTCACCAACGTGCACATTGCACATCCCAGAGGAGCAGAGGTGACTCGGAGCCTCCTCGGTGGGAGCAAGGGCCCTCTGTGGCCTCTGCTCCAGGCTCTCCTGGTGGGACACCTGCTGGGTCACCAGTGTGGCCACTGCAACCCCCGAGCAGCTCCTGCTCGGTCTGGGCTGACGTGACCCTGCCTGAACTTTCCAGCACTTGTGTCCCCGGCTCGTCTGTGCCCGGATTTGGGCTGACACCGAACACCCCGAACACGACTCTCATTTACTGGCACCCATTATCACTGTGGCTGTTGCTTTATTAGCCCCTACCAGTTGCTCCTCTGTGGTTTCACTCGGGGGTGACTGATGCAGGATCTGATAAAGGGCACATGATATCACTGCGAATAGCTGATGTAAACTTAGCACTCGGTCCTATGACACGTCATGTGGGCAAATTAATAAACCCCTTCCCAATAAATTCAGCATGTGTCCTATAATCCCGCTTCAAGGGCATCTCTTATGTCAACATCACAAAGTTAGCTGCTCTGCCCCCCTGGGAATGCAGCATCAGGGCTTTTCGGGTCGGAGGGATTCCCCCTCTTTCCACTGTGATGGGACAGCAGCTCTGACCACTGTGGGAGTTGGGTTTGTTTTAGAATTCTGTGTAGCTCAGAGTCAGAGCAGTTCCCAGCCCAGGGGTCTGGCTCCTCCAGTGTGTGTGTGCTGCAGTGCTGGGCTGGGACCCCAGCAGCATGTGAGACAGGGGGGTCCCCACCTGCCAGTAGGGAGCTCAGGAGGAATGACACTGTTGGGACCAGCGTTTCCTACCAGCTGCTTGTTCCCACTGCTGAGCTCCGGCCTGCAGAGCTCTCGTGCTGCCACTGAGAGACCCTTGGTGACCCCAAGTGCTCTGGGGGTTTTCCCAGCAGGATCCCTGTGTGGCCTGGGCTCTGCTGCTGCGGGAAGGTGATTCCACCCTCATTGCACTGTCCACAGTCTGCTCTGAGCACCCTGTGCCTGAGCTGTGCTTTGCTGTGGAAATAACAGCCAGCCCTGTGTGTGCTGGAGCATCTCTGCCACGCCAGATATCAGGCACACCCCCCCTCCAAAAAGGGCTCACTCTGCCCCCTGATTCCCACTGGATCACTGTATTGTGGCTCCTCCAAGGAACCATTAAATAAAAGGATTATTTTGCCCTTGCCCAAACAAAAGAGGAACCAGAGGGATGTGAGAAAGGCAGAAATAGCATTTTGGTCTTCAGAGTCCCCAAATGATCTGACCCAAAGCATTTGAAGGAGGATTCAAAGCCCTTTTGGCTCTGCATTTCTCGGTCAGGGCCGGGACAGTGTTTGTCACAGTGTTCCAACCCGTGGCTGTCCCGGAGAGCGGCACCGCACGGGACACGGCACGGGGGCAGCAGGAACCCCACGTGAGCCCAGGGGCCACCCACGGAGCCTCTGCCTGCGTCACAGGGCCCAGTCCAGCCGTGGGTGTCCCATCTAAGTCCTTCGGGGGCAGCTCTGAGGTGCAAGGCTCCCTGCAGAGCCCTCCCCACGCTCTGGGGGATCCCCTCATCCCTGTTTGCTCTCCAGGCCCTCCTCCTGCAAGCAGCTCAGCCCCTGCTGATCCTCCCCTGCACACTCCGCTCGCTCCCCCGCATTGTTCCCCAGCGGATTCGTATTTGAAGGGTTTCATTAAATTATCTCACAACATCAGTTGGTACACAACTACAAATTAATTTAGTCAGTTTGCATTTTGGCTGACCTAATATTCATTCTATTCCAGTCAAGTGGATGTGTTTGCTGTTTGACGGGGTTGTTTCGCGATAAGATACGTGGTCCAAAGTGCTGTACTTAGAACCAGAGGTAATATTTACAGACACTCCATGCAAATACTGCAATTACCTGATTAATTATAGCCCTTCTATTTGGTTCTGCAGATCACACTCTTATCCCTCCCTTTCTCCCCCCTTTCCCCCATGGCCGTATTTGTATACAGCAGATGGGAATGGTCTTTGGATCCATACGAAGCAGAACTGGCTGTTTTCTAAAGCCTAAACACTCTGTGGTCACTCAGAGCTCCCCCATCCCCAGCTCTGCAGTGGTTTGTTATGGCTGGGATGCACGGAGCATTACCAGTGCTGCATTCTAATAACAACCTCAGGCCAGGAGATTGGAAATTGGAATCTAAACATAGCCCTGAAGAAGGATGAAAAAGGAAGTCAAGAGGGACTTGGAAATGGTGTTAAACGTGCAGGAGTGCTGGAACTGCAGCTCCTCTTACCACAGAAATAAACACGCTCAGACCGTGCTCTGGGGAGGGACAGACAGACAGATGTACCAGGGAACGTTACTGTTAAACAGCACTTTTCTTCCTGGGATCAAAAACACTTTAAAAACTCCTTGCAACTGAGCAAAATGCAGCTGCTGAAGTCACCCACCCCTGCAGCAAAATGCTGGTCACACCAGCCTGGCACACATTGTCAGCTGGTGCCTCTGCCCAGGGTATAATTCTCTCTTTTTTTTAATTATTTTATTTTATTTTATTTTAAGATGAGGTGGAGGGAAAGATTCAGGCATAAAAATTTGGCTTCCTTCTTGCCTGACACTGTATTTTGCCTTTCCAATGTCAATGAGGTCATTCCTGATGGAGAGGAGTCATTCCTCCAGTTTAGGAGCGCCTGGAGATGGGGTTTTTTTGCAACCCAGGCAAAGGCAGAAGCTGCACAGGGCAGAGCCACAGCACCTCTGCCCGCTTCAGAAAAAGGGATGTGAGTGATGGGAAGGGCTGGAGGACTGGAAACTGCTGCCAGCTTGGTGGCAGTGGCACAGGAGGGGGATTTGCTCAGGAGATCTCCACATGAAAGAGGAAACAATGGGAAGGAGCTCCAAGTGTCAGCTCCAAGAATTGCCCAGTTGAGGAACTGGGCACCATCAGCCTCTGCTGTTTCTCACCTGCCTGCAGGTGCAGCTCTTTCCTGCTGCCTCTTCCCACGATCCCTGCCCAGTGCCAGGCTTCCTGCCCCCTGCCAGGAGGATTCCTGGGGGCTTCCTTTCCTGCTTAAGCACCTTGCAGTCAGGGACCTTACAGCAATGCAGTCTCTTTATCCTGCTGCCAAACCCATCAATGAGCTGATCTCCGAGGTGAAATAAAACCATGCATTACAAATGAAATGCTCTGTTGCTCTCCTTTGCCTCCTGCCATCACCGGAGATCTTTTGTGGTTAGTCTGCAAGACAGCTCTTCCCAGCTAATTAACATTTAAAAGTCTTCCTCTCTCACCCTGCCGCCGTGACACGGGGGCTGCCATCACCCAGGTTGTTCCTTGAAATAATTCATCACTTGGGAAACATCAGAGGCTCATTGTAATCCCACAGACCTGGCCTAAAACCAAATCTGTCCTCCTGCATTCCGTGCAGTAGCCTCTGCAAAGGCTGGCTCAGGATGTCAAGCAGATTTAATTCTCAGAAAACACCTTTCCAAACTGTGTGTGTGTGTGTGTGTCTGACTTTACAGGCAGGATTTTGTTTTCCGTGTCAGTAAAATAGTCTGAGCAAAGAAAACACTCTGGTGTGTGTGTGACCCGTGAAAAATCACAGAATATACCTGTGTTTCCACCTCCCTGTTGCAATCCCACCCTTTCTTTGCAGCTGGAGAGAGACATTGCCCTTTATTTTGCTCGTTTGCAGTGCTTGGTACAAGGGCCTAAATCCTCAAAGCTTTTCTCTTGTCCTGAAAAACGCACAAAACATAATCCACCTCCATCCACAGCTTCCCACGAAGGAGCAGAGTAACTTGGGGGGCAAAGGGACCTGCCGAGCCCCCCTTTGCAAGGGTCTGTGCTGCTCATGGTGTGCACTGCAAACGTGCCCTCGTGTCCCCCCGGCAGGACTGCCGGTGTCTCTGGCCTAAACCAGCAGTTCCCAAACTTCCCTTGCCCAGGGACTGTTGACATGACAGCAGGAGCATCCCCAGAGTTTGCACTTCCATGGATTTGGCCACAGGACGTGGTGTGGGGATCTGGAGGCAGGACCACCTACGGCTCTGAGGGAGCAGAGTGTCTGTGCCATGGCGTGTGCCAGAGGCAGGGAGCTGTCAGCTCAGGAACAGGCCTGGAAAGGAAGCCTGTCTTACTCTTGTTTTTGGTATTTTTCAATCTGGTTTTGGTCTTGCGGTGCTGACCTGTGGCAAGATCCCCCTGGGAGACTACTGGAAATAAGAACCTCATGGATAGAGTGGAACGGCCACCTGGCTCTGCTCAGGCACAGCAAGTCCCAGAGCTGCTCTCATGGAATGCGTTGCTTGGACCAGCATCCCTCTCTGAGGAGGGAACTCATGCACCTACATGAGTCTTCCAGGAGCAAAAATCTGGAATGTCCCACCAGGAGCTGCCTCTTGCCCTCCTTAGCCCACCGAGGAGCCGGGTTTTGTCCAAACCAGCCACACCTGTGAAGATCCTGCCCATGGCCTAAGATGGGAAGGGCCAAGCCTTGCTCATGACTTGCATCCCTGGAAACGTGAGCCCTGGAGAAGGAGTCACAGTTTTGGGAGCAGATGATGACAGACCGGTAAATTACATAATGTCCCGTAAGTGGAGCCCGTTCGTAGCCCAATTACCCGTCCCAGCAGCCCCATGCAGTTGATTGCAGGGTTATATAAAGGGCTTTTCATTAGTCAGAGAGTCACAAAGGGAGCTCTTTCCACGTCCTCCTCAGGATTACTTAACCATCACTCTGGACAAGACCAGCAGAGCATTATTTGGATGTGTCAGAACAAAATCCACCATCCTTTCCTCAGGCACGTCCGCTCCGCTCAACCATCCTCCCGCAGAGGGTACGGGGAGACGGGTGGTATGATTCCTGCACCACACAGGGTTGCCCACACGCCCTGCCCTGGGATGGAGGGAGGTCTGCTGTGCCTCTGCCAGGGCGAGGCGTCCCTGGCTTGGAGCACCTGGCTCCCACCTCCCAGAAACACCGACGAGCTCAGCGTGGAAACCCAATCCTCACCCCAAAAACCCGCCCCGCAAGCATCAGGGAGCTGCTGGAGCGCCTGGGCTTGGCGCTGACGAACGGAGCGGCAGCACGTAGCAGATATCCTTCCCTTCCTCCCACAAACCAGGCATTGACAGGCTTTCCCAATTCCCCCCGACCTGGCATGTATAATAAAGATGCAGAGCACTTGTGACAGCGGCGCTGCAGTCGTGGCGCTGCCGCCACACCGGAGGACGTGGCCAAGGGAGCAGGTCCTAATCACGTCCTTATCACTGCCTGCTGATGTGACCTTAGAGGAGCTGCCTAATATAGCTCGTCCGCGTTTCCCTTTCCCCGTGGCGGAGATAATGACAGTTCCTGGGTGTTGCAGAACTCATTCATTCCCATTTGTTTCTGGTACCTCAGATTATCAAAGAGCAGTCAGGAGGAAGACTGGCAAAGAACGAGCTCCTATTCACTTGTCAGCTAGAAACAGTAACCTATTTTAGAATGAAAAAAAAGGGGGTGAAAAAAAAATAATCCTGAGAGAGGTTGTTCCTCGGCTTTCTCTGCTGCTCAATTTAAAATCTCCCCCAGCCTCCACCCTGCCACGGCCAGGGTGAAATGTTGACCATTTCACAGAGCACCAAATTGGTGTCTTCCCTCCCCTGGCAGGAATGACAATGCAAACAAAAATAGATAATGCATTTAAAAAATCTCCAGTGGATCGTCATGGCGATAAATAATTGTAGCATGTTGCCATAGTAACTCTGGCTGTAATAAAGAGAGGCCTATCTGCAGCTTAGCTAAATTTAGTTGTTCCAAACTATTAAAAATATTTTCAAATACTCTGGTAACTCTTTTTAACGTTTTCTGGGGTTGGAAACAAGAGTTAAATCTTCATTCATGCCTTTGTGTTGTCTCCATATTCCAAATATGCTTCATCACTGAAATAATCAATGCCATCCAATTAAAAAGTCGTTAAACCGAGGAAGTTGCTGAGGATTTCTCTGTTTCCCACCTCGTCCAGCCTTTTCACCTGGAAGTGTAAAATCTGCCTATAAGAGATTCCCATTCTGCCAGGCCTGAGCCCAGGATCCAACCCCAGCACACACTGATGGGCACTGGGAGGCGAGAGGGGTTGGCTGAGGGAAAGGGCTTGTGTATGGGTTTGTTCTTTTTTTTTTTGGAAGAGGGAAAATGGATTTGGGGGGCTGAGCCCTCAGCCAGCGTGGTTCTTGTCAGGGTGCTGTGCAAAACACGGGGGGTTTCTCCAGTCCCAGACTGGTCTGGGTGTAACTGTCCCAGTTACCTGTCTTGTTTAAGACAAAGCCACATCTGGTGAGATTTAAACAGTGTTCTGATGCCCAAAATCCCTCGCTGCCTGTTTGGATGGGCAGCTCCCTCCTGCCTGGAAACCTTCCCTCTGCCAAACGGGCTTTATCTTCCTAGAAGGAAACCTTAACTCCCGTGATTCCTGATTTTTTTTCCCAGATTTTGACATAAGATGGTCTATTTCAGCTGCACCTCTGTGGAAGGAGGAATGGAAACACACTGCAGGGGACATTACAGTTATTAATTTTCTCGGTGGTGCCGCCTCCAGGCTGAAAAATCCCGAGTTCCCCCTCGTGCCCCTCGTGCCCTCGGCCGATTGTTCCCGTCCCGCTCGGTGGGAAGGAGCTCCACTGCTGCTCTCCAGGGACGGGGCTTCCAGACTGCCAGCTCTCAAAGGCACTTACTGGCTGGCTGGTTTTGAAACCTCGGCTTCACGTTTCCGAGCTTATCTGGCTCTGCGACAACAAAACTTCCGGAACCAGAGATTTTAATGCGAACATCGATAACCGGATCTGCGGTTTTCCGAAAAGCCGTCGGCAAAAGCACGTGGGACTGAGAGTGACAGCTTGAGGGATGGGGCCTCCCCCTCCCCCCTCCTCCCCTGGGGACCCTTCCCTGCAGTTTTTTGCAGGGTCAGGTCGCTGGAGTTGTCTGAGATTTCTTCGCTCCCGAACGGAAAGGTGGCTTTCCAGCTGCGCTAATGTGGGTTGTTCCTGCAGAGCAGGAGTTTAACCCTCGAGCCTGAGATGCCTGCAGAGCAGCAAGGGAGACTGTGCCATGGCCTGGGCTCCGTCCCACAGGTGGGTTGGCAGCAGCAGATCTCCCTCATCGTGCTGGGATCTGCTGGGTAGCCCAGGACATTTTTTTGGTGCACCCCAGGAAGGTCAGAATCAGCTCCTGATGTCTTGACTAAATTTTCTAAGGCAAAGACTCATATAATCCCAGAATGGTTTGAGTTGGAAGGGACCTTAAAGCTCATCTCTAATCCCCTGCCACGGGCTGAGACACCTTCCACTAGACCAGGGCGCTCAAAGCCCTGTCCAACCTGTCCTTGAAACATGTTAATGACCCCATTCCACAGGCAAAGCCACGGTTCTAAAAGGCACTTTGTAGTGCTCCAGTATCATGTTCTGTGTCTGAAAAGAAACAAAAGCAAGTCATTTTATTGTTTCCTTACTGACAAGAGGCTGCAGCCTGTGGCTCACAAACAACACAGCACAAAAACAGGACGAGCAGCTCCGCAGGCAGAAATACCTAAACTCCAAATAACCGCATGATTTGGGGAAAAAAGGAAGCCATGCATGCCTGCTTGCTCCGATGCAAAACCAGGGGAAGGCATTTGGAGTGCTCTTAACACATCAGTGCCTGTAATTATGGAAGTTTTGCTCTCTGAGTGCCCTAAAAAATCCACTGAAGTCAAGGGGAGGGCAGGAAAGGCGGCCGCGAGCTCGGCACAGGGAGGAGAGCAGGTGATGGCGGTGCTGAGCAGCCTCAGAGGTTTGCTCAACCTTTATCTTGGACTTTTAGCAGGACCTTGGGGAAAATCACCTGCCAATGCTCTGCTGCTGCTGTTGCCAGACTGCAGAACCAGACTAATGCATTTCCCTCTCCCCCCTGGGTCTCCCTGGGCAGGTCAGTGCAGCAGGGGATGGTGTGGGACCAACCAGGAAGGGATGTGCTGGGACAACGTCAAGTTTTAGGGACCAACCGGAACGTGGCACGTGGATGTAAAGGCTCTGCCCTGGACAGGGCGGGAAAATCTGTTCCTGTGAGAGTCGTTGGGGATGAGACAATGGAACCACCTGCAATGTGGGCAAGACAAAGGCTGGTGGCTCCTTCTGCTCAGCCCCTGCACAGCGGGGCTCCCGGGGCCCTCATTTCCATGAAAAACTCCGGAGAAGAGGCATCATCCTGCCTCATTCACGCTCTGTTGTGACTGATATTTTGGATACCAGCTCTAAATTGGGTTTTAAAAATAGAGCAGTGGTCTTTCTTTTTTTTTTTTTTTTCTTTTTTTTTTTTTTTTTTTTTTTTTTTTTTTCCTTGTTATAAACAGAAATTATTCTCTCATGGAAACATTTAACCTCAAATGGAACCTCATCTAATTTTTGCCGTGTTTATTATAGCCTGTGAAATGAGGAATGAGCATCACCGAGAGAACTCCGGAGCTGTGACGGGGCAGCTGGGAAAGCCTCGGCTGTTTGGATAAAGAACTGAGAGTTCTGATATCGTCCTGATCTTTATTTGAACGGTCCCAACCTCTGAGGCAGAGAATGTGGGCTCAGAAAGCTCTGGGAACTGTCCTTTCTCCCTGAGTTTTATTGTTTCTGAGCCTGGTCGTGGCTTCAGCGGGAAACACAGGAGTCAATGGGAAGAATGCACAGCAGGTTGAAAAGTTACTAATTTACTTACCAAAAAAAAAAAAGAAAGTGAATTAAAACCCATTAGTTTTATGCTTTGATTTGTATTTTTTCAGATTATTAAAAAAATCTGTAATGCAGAATGTAAGAATTATTATTTCCCACTTTGATACCACCCTAAAAAGTGTATTTATGATGTATTTATGATCATATTATATAAATGCATATTTATCATATAACAATTATATGACATACATTAGAAATATACCATATTAAATTGAATGTGGGTCCCTTCCAACTCTGTGAATATATACAATATATAAAACACAGCAAATAAAACTGTGATGGGAAAATGTTGCCTGATTCTGCAGAAAGGTATAATTTTGCTTTCCTTTCATCTGAGCCAGCAGCTTTGCCATTACAAACTTAAAATCAAAATAACAGTTTAAGCAAATCTTACCAATCCTGCAAGCAGCTCCTGAAAACCGCTGTGATTTGTTCAGGTTGGGGAATTCAAGGATTATCTTTTTTTTTTTTTGACTCTGAGTCTCTTCAGCCTCTGGGACCACTGGCATCATATTTCATAGCTGGGAATCAGAGAACCCTTAAAGGTTGGGAAAGACCTCTGAGATCTTTAATCCTAATGATCATAATCCTAATTTGTAAGGTATGAGGGTATCAGAAGGGAAGTTTTTAACAAGTTTTTAAAGAAGTTTTTTTTTAAAGAAGTTTTTTAAGGCTCCCTAAACTTCCAAGATGTTTTTAAAGATTCCTCACTTACATGCACAAATCAGCTTATGCAATAAAAGAAATTTGTGTGCTAATAAAACTCTACAGACTAAATGTGCCACTTATTCCTATATATTTTTTTAAAGTGGACCAGGCACAGACTGTGCCATGGGATCAACTTCTCCGGGGGTAGGGGCAGATCCTGCCACCACAGGAGCCTCCTCTGCTCCTCAGCAGCTGGTGTTTTGGTA
Source organism: Empidonax traillii (assembly GCF_003031625.1). Lineage (NCBI taxonomy): Eukaryota > Metazoa > Chordata > Aves > Passeriformes > Tyrannidae > Empidonax > Empidonax traillii. The sequence continues at coordinate 2,442,039 of NW_020955229.1, read as the reverse complement.
ACTCCTGGTACCTCAAGCTCTAAATCTCTGATTTTTTTCATCCTTAAAAAAAAAAAAAAAAAAAAAAAAGGCATTATCAATACAGTTCTCTGGTCAATTGACTGGTGCATCATTTATAAAGGGGTTTAACTACAGCAGAAGGTGGTGGTCTAGGCAAGTTTTACATTAAATCTGTGCTTAAAGTAATTTAATTTAAAAAAAGAAAACATTAAAATAAGTTACTATTAATAAAAATATTAAAATAGTTATAATTAATGGCGCCTCATGAAACGAAACAGATAAATGTTTCTATTGAAACTGGCGAAACTGTTCTGAAAAATAAATCAAATGTTACAAATAAAAGACCAGTTCTGCTGTTCTCTCTTCATTAGATGTTTCCCACTTTTAACATATGGTACTTTTAGGGTAGAAATAATGTAACTTAATTTCAGCAATGCAATAAAAAAACTTTAATTTCGTTTGTGGGTGAGGTGTTTTAATATGGAAATAACTAAATAAAATTATGTTTGGTTTTTTTTTCAAACAAGAATATAAAATAGATGAATAATCAAAAGCACATCTAAGAGCTACACATGATGAAAACAGAGATAATTCTGTGGGACATCCTTTTTATTAGTTTTGTTATTTAATAATTCTGTTGCTTTTTAGGTGCCCAGCATTTAATTTTTTAGTGGTATATTCTCTGCTTAGCTAAACAGAGATTAATTTATATTCTGCAATAAAATGTTATCTACTATCTTGGGGTTTTTTTATTGTCTATTTAAAACCACCCAGGGATGGGAAATCATTCAGTGCTTTGTGTTCATTTATTTAACACAGGATATAATTTAAAATATATGCAGGGGCTGAGTTCTCTTTGTGGATTCCCAAATATCCAATATCCATGATTACTTTGAGGTAATAATAATTTTAAAAAATTACCATTAAAGCCATTTGAGTGTGACGTAATTCCACACACCCGTGGGGCGTTACGGGGAGGGGAGCAGCCTGTGGGGTGACACCACCCCTGGTTTCTTGGGATAGTCTCCAGTGCCTTTTTTCTCCTGGAAAAAAAGAAGTTTATGAGCAATCGAATCGTACAGTTGTTCAGGTTGGAAAAGACCTTTAAGATCATCAAGTCCAAACAGAGTCATTGAATCATTGGGGTCAGAAAAGACCTCCAAGGTCACTGAGTCCAACCTTCAACCTAACGAAGGAAGTGATGCAGACAAAATAAAATACAAAAAGAGGGAAGGGGGTTTAGATTTCAAGTTGTTTTCATCAGCCTGATGCAGAAAAACTCTAAGAAAGGACCAAACTTCGAGTCATTCCCAGAGGTGGTTCCAGATGAAAGAACTGGGCTGTCACAAAGCGTAAGCTCTGGCTGATGGTATCTGCAGTAAAGAGGTGAGGAGGAGCGCAGGGAGTGAGCTGCTACCTGCAGCAAGTGACAAATAGTGTCCTGCTGATCCTCACATTTAGTCTGGGAGGATCCCTCGCAGCCGGCATGAGGCTCAGACGCAGAGGGAACCGGCTCTCCAGTGGTGCCAGCACAATTAAAGGCACTGCTGATGGCCCAGTATTTAAACATTTCATTGATGGTCTTTTAATTAAGCAAGAGAAGGTGGCTGGAGCCCAGCGTGGAGGCTGGGCCGCCCCGGGCTCCGAGTCCTGGGCTCTTCCCTGGATCTGCCAAGCACTTAAGCATTTGCTGACTCGGGGTTAGGAAAGGTGGAGGCACCGAAAGAGCCTCATTGACTCATGATATTTTCCAGCCTGGTTTGTTTGTTTTCATTGTGCACACAAGTCCTGTTTACCTGGATCAAAGATGGCAAAATCAACAACAACACCATGCAGACAGGGACTTGCAAAATTCCTACCGAAGGCACGACTGTGCCCGGACCTGCAGCTCCTGCTCTTCCTCCCCCTGCCCTCTCGCTTTCTGCCACTGCACACCGTTCCTGCCTCACCCAACCCACACCGAGCCCTGCCTGCCAGGAAGCACCCCCAGCCCTCCAGTTGTTTTTCTCAGGAGTGGCAAAATGAAGTCCAAGTTTCCCTGCTGGGAGCAGAAGCAGGAGATGGGAGGAAGGAGGTGCTCAGGCATTGCAAGCTCCTCTTGCCCTGCACATGGTGTGGCTGCTGTTCCTGCTCTCCTCGTGGCCCTGGAGGTGGCAGCCACCATGGGATTTTCAGCCTTGCACTGTGACACCTCCTTGCCATGATTTCTGGAATGATGTGGCCACTGGAGTGTATTCCCCGCTGATGGGCTCTCCTGGCAGAGCAGACAGCTGGCAGCCTGCATTCACCACATCGGGATCTGCTCAGCTCTTGGAGGTCAGGGCGGAGAAGAAAAACAATCAGGACAGTCTTAATTCTGAGCTTACAACTGGTCCCGAGCAAGTTCCTGCACAGCCCCAGATCCCAATCCCTTCACCTCCCAGATTAGGATCTTCTGTCTGCTCCAGCCTCTGGAAAGTTTCTGCACATGCACTCCCTGGAGGAGCCATCTCAGACATCCAGAGCGTGGGGCAACAACAGAATTAAAACTGGAGAATTATGCAAAATCCATCTGCAGTTCACAGGTGTGATGCAACAGCCCGGCCTGGAGCAGCTCTTGCACAGGTTTGTGGAGGGGTTGCAATCCCAAGGACCCAACCTTGAAAAACGTGAGGGGCCTCAAGCAGCTCTATCAGCCCTCAGAAAGGAGATAAAGGGAAAGAAACGCCATTTAAAGAAAAAAAAATTCTTTGTTCCCTAGGCCTGATTTTAGTTGTTTAAATTTAAAAGGCCAACTAATTCTTTAGTTTGGGTTTCTTCTGTTCAGCTGAACCCCGTGGCAGCTTCTCCATCTGATCACAAGAGCAATTTCCTACGGGAAAGACACTGGGTAAAATCTCTCTCCTGCTAAGAAAGGCTTTGTCAGGAGGATGCCCACCTGTGGTCTCCTCTCAAGACTTTACAACTCCAAACAACACGAGGCAACCACTCTTTCCAAGGCATCCCCATTAACACCCTACACCTCTCATTTCCTCCGCTCTCAGCATCCCAGCCAGGGAGATTTTATCAGCCAGGAATTCCGCGTGTCAGAGCGAAACAAAGGAACAAAGCCCCCTGGCTCCAGCTCAGGTACCCAAGGCAGAGACCTGCGCGGGGGAATCGGCTCTGCCCTTCGGCGCTGGGCTGCAACAAACCGGTGTAAAATCAACAGGATCCATTTACAGCGGAGCGGAGCAGAGATGGGGGTATTTTTCACCCCCTTTCTCTTCGCTCTGGGTGAATGAGGGTTTCTCAGCGAAGGCTCCGGGTTTCCCCGAGCAGAGTCCACCCCACCTCTTGGCGTGAGCCCCCAAGACGGGCCATATGTCACGAGCAAAATATGCGGCGCCCTAAAAACCGGAGCGGAGCGTCTCCCGGTGGGAGCGGGACCTGGAGGGAGAGGAGACCCGCGGGAGCCGGGCACCGAGGGCAGCGCTGGGGCGAGGAGCTGGGGAGCCACCCGGGCTGTTCCCAGCACTAACCACGGGAGCTGGGCATCACCGGGAGCCCCTCGCAGCCCCACGGGCGCCCCAGGACCGGCCGCGGGTGGAGTGGCTCGGGCCGCGCTTGCGGCGCCCCAAAACCGAGCCAGGGCTCTCGCAAGCGCGGAGCTCACACGCTCAGGCGCGCACAGCACATGCGAGCAAAATGATTTCCATGCCTCCACGGCTCCCATCGGATGTGGGTGGTCCCGGCGCGAGGAATGCGAGCGATGGGATTCGCGTATCAGCGCCCCAGACCTCCAGGGATTCTTATGGAGGCGACTGAACCGGGGGAGCATCCGAGCCCCGGCGCGTTTTTCCGCACGCCCCCTGCTCGCAACCACAAAGGAGAAATTGATTTCTACCCGAGTAAACATCCCTGAAATCACAAAAGAGGGTGCCGGGGATTTTTTTTTTTTTTTTTGCCACCCCCACAACAACAAAAGAGACGGAAAGAATAAAGCGTGCGACCCCCCCCCCCTCCCCACCGGTGCCTCACCACGACACAGATTTACATCTCTGAGTCAGATCTCTGCAGCTCCCTGCATATGGTCCGCATGATATGCAGTTCCTGGCTAGTGACTCACTCAACGCCAATATAAAGAAGCCGTTTCAGACGGAGCAACCAAACAACCCCAGTTTTTGCCGTCTCAGGCTCAGCGGGACGAGGGACTCAGCCCGAGCCGGCCCAGCCAAGCTCGGCTCTGGTGGGACGAGCCGGGAGCGGCTCCGCCCGAGTCCTGCCACATTTTTCCTAATAAGAGTTTGCTAAAATCGCCTTTCTGTCTGATTTTTGCTGTGGTCAAAAAATAATGTCTAAGATTACACAAATTGAAAGAGATAAGGGGAATGGGGTTTATCTCTCTCTTTCCAGGTTGTTTACTTGGTTCACTCGGTATCACTTTGCGGGGAGGGTGTTTGGTTTCACTGTTTCCACTGTGCGGTCACTCGGGGAGTTTCCTTTTGTTCTTCATGTGGGCTTTTTTTTTTTTTTTTTTTTCTTTTCATAATGATGTAAAGAGAGTGAGGGGGAAAAAGCCTTTTAAATGTGATGGTTAAAGCCACAAAAAGTGGCAGGTGGACTCACACACGTCAAGTCGCAGAAATCAAATCCGATCAGCTACTCATTAATAAAAGAAGAATTTATTGTGGAATTGATTAAATTTCCAGTGGACATTATGCTAGATGAGCTCACGGTCAGAGCTGTGGTGTCAGGTTTACACGACATTTAGTCTGCATTTTAACTTTTTTTTTTTTTTGTAGTTTTGAAATTTTTAAATCACTTCAAACATGTACAATTCAACTGTCACTATAGAGCAAAAAAAATTAATGGTAGGGAGAGTTGCTGAAATAACATCATCTAGAATTTTTCACAAAGGTGGTTATCAGAAACCCTATAGAAACGTCTCTCAGTTTTGTGGGCTGAGCTGCTTCCCAGCACTTTTCCCTTTGTACACTCAGAATTCTGAATTCAGAACCTGGAAACTACTCTGAGTAACTGAGCAAACAGACTGAAAAAATTCTCAGGAATCCCAGAATTCATTCACGTAGCTATCTTTAACCTCTCTTCTTTTTATTTAAAGTAGTACTACGAGATCCAGAGCCATTTAATTAATTGGAAATTGTTACACTTAAGCGTGTACAAAGGAAGGATCAAAAGGGATGCCATGGCCATTAAATAATCTAATGGCAATACTATTAAGTAAGTGATTAGTGTGTGCAATAAATGGCCAGACTGTGCTAATGAGATCTCACATATATCCTAAGTCGGGTCTGATCCTTTGCACAGGAAAGATCACCTCGTGCTGTTGAGGGATTCCTTTTCCAGGATATCTCCTGGATGCACAACATCATCTATCCTCAAGTCCCAGCATTTGCATTCTCAGCAGTCCTTTGCCTAGGACAGCCTTCCAGAAAGTTCCTGGGAATTCTGACTGAGGAGAAAATCTGGGTCCTGTTTTCTGGAGAGCATTCAGGGATGAAGCATTACCATATTCCCTGGCAGTGTAGCTGGTGGGCAGGTGATTCCTGTGTTCAAGTCCCAAGCCACCGACTGGTTCTGAAGGAAGAAGCAGCTCAGAACACACTGACTCTTCTGATGGCTCTTCGGTAGGTGTGGGAAAATCCATAGGAGTCATGGATGCTGACATAACCAGGTGTGATGGATTAGGTGAATAAAAGAACATTTAAAAAAAAAAAAAAAAAAGAGATGAAAAGCTCCAGCTGTTTTTGACCATAAGGTCTGTGGGAGGATTCCCAGCAGTGTGGAGAGGAGGATGCTTCAAACAATACCCAGATGAGACAGTCCTGGAATCAACTCAGACTTCAGGGCTCAGAAATCCTCCTCTGGAGATGGTTCCTTGGGCCATGCTGCTTTCACATGAGCAACCCCACAGACAGAGGATTAATGGCAATTTTTCTGATAAAGCACCTGGACCCCTGGATTATGCAGGGACAGCTGCCAGGGGATCAGGCAAAACAACCTCTTTTCTGCTCACCAGTGCAAAAGCCCCCTCGAAAAGAGATCCAAAAGCAACCCAACTCGTCTTACAAACCATTTCCTGATCTTGACTGCTTACAGTCTGCCACCCTGGCTCTGGAAAAGTTAATCCAGGCTATGCACATTCCTGGGAGTGGATCCCACCAGACAATGTAACACTCTAATTAGGTAGTACCAAGGCAACTGTTTACAAGTCTGTTCCAAATGCCTCCCTTGCCTTTGCACCCTCCTACCACAGCGGCAATATTTAGTAGAAGCGTCCTAGGTATAACTCTCCTGGGGCTTATTCACATGTCAGTCAGCTCAGCACAAGTACACTGTGAAAACGGATGAAAACAAAAGGGGATGAGTTTCTGTCTTCCTTGGGAAGCAGTGGGTTTGTCAGGAGAAGGTTTTTTTAAGATGCATCAGTGAACATTCTCCAATAGGCACCGACAAAAATAAAGCAGGAGCTCGCTGTGGGAAGGGCTGCCCCGAAGCCTGGAGTTCATTGCCCAGGCCACGTTCCCAGCAAAAGTTCACCCACGGGACAGAAGTCTCTGCATCCCTGTGCCACCTGCCTCTCCCAAAATCAATAGCAAGCTTTCCCATGGGACACCTTGGCTGCTTGGTTGTAACACCACACGAGAGAGGATGGGAAAACACAGGCACCGTGGTTATTGCTCCCTCTGCGATGGAACAGCCATGTTGTGTCGGCGTTCCTTGCTCTTGGAAACAGGTTCTGCTGAGCTGGGGAGGGGGGGAAATGCAGCACAGGATCCGGTGCCTGAGCTGCTTGAGGGACACTGTGAGTGCTCCCATCACTGCACATCCCAGCAGGGAGGAACTGGCAAGGGACGGAGAGACGTAAAAATGCTGCTGTGGGAGGTTCAGAGTTATGATGGATGAGGCTCTGTCTGCAATGCTGTCCTTTTTATCCACCTCACACCATAAGCTCTTGGCAAAAGAGCTGTAGCATAAAGGAATCACTTCACTCCCATTGAAATGCAGCTGCGTTAGACTACTCAGCTGTAATCAATGAAAGAAAAATACTCGGTGCCTTTTAAGCTGTAAGGGGAATTTACAGAGGCATAATGAAATTATTCAGTGTGAATTCAGCTGGGCTGCAAGTAGGGGCGAAAAACCTTTCCCTTCCAAACCGGGAAGCAGAACTTTATCCAGAAGTTACTTCGGTTTTCTGTGATCACCAGAAGAAAAACGACACTAAAAGGTCACGGATATTTCTGAGCTGATATGGCCAGGTCTGACTCAGACCAGTGGAAATTACAGGATATTGTCTTGGAGGGCTCTTGTGAGTTAATATAAAGTTTCCTGGAATGATTTACAAATCTGAATTGCACAGAGGGATACAATGGAGGGAAACGAGGAAACTCAGGTTACACAAAGCACTGCAGAGCATTTGTGAAAGTCATTTTCTAACGGCCATGAGTAAAGAGTGGAGGCCTAGGAGTTTCTGGCATTTTGTACACTGCCAAGTACTTATTTACCTTAATGTGCCACATTTCAGTTACTAAAATAACTAGTCCTTTCAAGTTTGTTTGTTTGTTTGTTTTAAAAAAAAGAAGTTTTTTTCATTGTGTTTGCTACTGAATGAGCTTGTACTTCATAGTCAGGCTGGGGCATTCTTTTGTAGGAGAAGAGGGTTGGATTAGAACTGCAGGCTCAACCTTGAAAATAACTTGACCCCTCAAACAGTGGTTTGGGGTAAGCCATGGAAGAGCTAAGGAAGTAGTGGAGGGCTGGGAGAAAAGAAAAGATGGTAGAATCTTCAAGGAACAGCAGAATAATGATCCTAACATCTGGCTCAGAACTCTAATGCAAATAGCATAACAATAAAACATGCTATTAAGTTTTTACAATGGAATATCCAGGAAGATCATCAGACAGGTGACTTGAATGGATCTCTGATGGTTTCTGCCAGCTGGGGAGCAACTCTCACCGGCAGCTCAGGGAGGGGTTTATGAAGATGACGTGCAGGTGTGGAGGGTATGGAGCAAACCCAGCCAGAGGGATGGGAAATGAGAGTGTGTGCATGGGAAAGGGAGGGAGCAGGTGGTGTTTCTTTCTAGAACCAAAACGTGAGAAGTACAGAGGACATCTGAAGTGACGATTCTTGGTTGATAGTGAACCTGAACAGCAGCTGAGGGCCCAGAGGAGATGTGGGTTGATGAGGATGGATGGGGATGTGACTGGTGGGACAGGGCTGGTACGTGATGTAAACTGCACCTTTTCCCCCAACACACGTCTGCAATTATTTTGTTCTCCTTCCCACATGAGGCCCTGTGGCTCAGCTCAGGGTCTGGCCCCTGGAAAGCTGCTGTTTTGCTGCTCCCAGGGAGGTTTCACTGGGGTGAACTGGGCCTGTGGAGTTTTGTGTGGCTCAAATGGCTCCAAAAGCTCTGGTTCCAGACCCCTGGTCTTTGGAAAGTGTGTCCCAGCTGCTCACTCAATCTCTGCAGAAGACTTGTATGTGTTTTCTTCTCCTTTTCTAATCACTCAAATTCAAATACCAGTCAGATACTAGCTGTAAAATATTAACCAGTTATACAACACCTTCTGTGGCAGAAAGCCCTGGTATGAGGAGAATTTCTCCAGTGTTACACACTGGTGAGAAACACCAGGCTTACAATTAAGAGAAAAAAAAGACTGGAAGAATGGAGTAATACAGCTGGATATTCCCCTTTTTATTTAGAAGTAGGCAGCTAGCATTGGACTATTCAGGATTCTGGCATTGCTGTAGAAAAGCCCTAATTAATATGCAAGGAAGTTTTTTCATGGGTTTGTGGTGACAAATTTATATAAGTTTATCTAGAAGATTTCTAAAACTAATAGCATTTGTCGTATGAATATTATACAATTAATGTCTAGCTGAAATACCAGCAGTCTACTATTAATTTTAACATAAGAATGGAAACGTTAACATTATCTGAATTCCAATTAGTGTGGGAAGGAGCAAAATACCACTAATGGGGAAAAAACCTGTTCTCTACTGTTTCACTCTGTCCTGTGCTCGCTGCCCAGGTGCTGGGACGTGTCTGCTGCTGGGGAGTTGTTTGAAGGCACTGGGATAACTCAAAATGGAAAAGATTTTATGAGCAAAATGCTCTCAAGTTTGAAAATGTGATGACATTTGGTGTATCGCAGACTTAATTTGTGTCAGCCTCGCATATGTGAGGGTTTATTACCAGCACCCAAATTTTCCAAAGTGCCGATGCATTGTACAAACACTGCTCCTGTTCGTTTTCCACTGCTGTTCACACACCTCTTCCTGATGGCAAATAAGGGATGCATTGCAGTCACAGGGCTGCTTCTTGCTCAGTCATCCTTCCAAAAAAAAAAATCTGGAAAAAATAGTAATTTAAACCCCACTTTTCCTAAGTACAGCAGCATCCCAGAAAACCAATGTAAGCTGAGCTTGGCCTGCCCTTCGGTAGTGACCTTGGAAACCTTCTCCAGGTCATTTTTTTGGGGGGAGTTTTGGGTATTTCTTGATTTTTTTTTAAATTTTTTTTTTTTTTTTGGTGAGTCCTGCTACAGGAATGGAATCTCAGGAAAATATTTCAGGCACACCAGCCTGTGATCAGCTGCTCAGGCTTGTGTAGCGCCAGGAGGCTGCTCTAGGCATGATGCTCCTGTGCCTCCTGTAGAGAGGCAGAGGAAAGTAAAGCCCAAAGGCAAGGCAGTTTTTAACCTTAATTTCCAGCTATTTTCAGAGAGCAGATGGGAAGATGGAGGCATGTTCTGCTCTCTGGACCCTCACAAAAATCTGGAGGCTGCAGAAGTGCTGAAACGCCAGAGCCGAGAAGAGCATCGTCCGTGTTGCGTTGAGCGGGGACAGGGTTGTGATGTAGCTCAAAACTTGAGCTCAGAAATTCCTGCAGGAGCATGGACAAGCTGATTTTGAGGAGTGGTCTCATTGGGCCAGAAGGGAAATAAGTTCTCAAAAATGTTGCTTTGATCTGGGGTGTTTGGTACAACACCCAAATCCTCACACACTGCGGGATGTGCCACAACGGAGATGCCTCCTGTCCTGACTTGGGGTTAAAGGGTGGAGGAGAAAAAATCCTGGATGGGTCCCACCAGCAAAGAATTATCCTCCCTTTGAAAATGTCTCTTCTACTGCAGTTTAGGTAATCTCTAGCAGCAAAAAGCCAAATTCCCACCTTTGGTTACACAGGCATCGCTGCAGAAAGCTCCCCCTCAGCCACAGTGACACCACTGCGATCCCAGCACACAGTGGAGAGGATGAGAACACTTTTACAGGGACTGGAAGTGCTGGGAATCACCCTCTGGCGAGCCAGAATTCAAGAGTGGCAGCACTGCTCGTTATACGACATTAATAGCGTGATTTGAAGAGGCCACTGCTGCATTTGGGCTCTGAAGTTATACAGCACCATAAGCTGCTCAACACATAAAAACACATCACCCTTTAAGATCTTGATTGTCTTCAGTTTACTGTGCCTGCTCCAGAGTTGTTAGGCTTTACAAGGGACAACATTGCAGCGCATGGGATGAAACTACTGTATCATCACTGCAGCCAGAGAGGCTCGTGCTGTGCTCCGTGGGGACAGAGCCACATGGAGAAGCCAGGGGGCTTTCATGTCTAAATGCCAGGATTAGTGCGTGGGATCCAGGGGAAAAAAAGTGACTACACAGGTGCAGTCTTGTTCTCCAGGAGCAACGACACCCTCCAGGAAGCTGATATTCTTCAAAGCCTCTTCCTGAGATGGTAAATTCAGAAGATGCTTCTTGCAGTGTTTTATTAAATATTCCCCCCCCCCCCCCCCAGTCCAGGCTCTGCACAAATGTTTCTAGTGGGCAAAATCTTTGGCTTGAGCTGGTGCAGAATGGTGTTTAGGACCACTGGCAAAACAAATCTGAAGAGAAAAAGGCTCTTTTGTGGACCACATCTTCTAGCACTGCCTGTTCCATCTTTTAACTCAGAAAATTCAGAACCTTTTTTTCCCCCCGGGCATTTTGTTCGTGGTTCTTCCGGCTTTGTCAAAGAAGTTGTTATTTCTTTAATATATTTTATCAGTTAAATGGTGTATTTAAGGTGTGTGGTGCACCCAGTGGCACTGTTGAGTGACACAGTCCATGCTGTCTGGCTACTGGTGGGAAGGTGCTCTGTAGAAATCCACTCTCCTGCTCCAGGAAATCAGGCCTGAGCTGTGATTTCCACTCAGCACATGGGGCAGGGATGCACAGGGATCTTCTACGAACTTGTTCTGGATCCCTGAGACTGCAGAGCTGATGTGTTACACCAGAAATCTCTTCTGAGAAGTCTCCCTACATAAGGCAGTGATCTGGATTAAAATCAGTTTAGAAGATCCCCCAGTTCTGGCACAGTGGTGTTTGATTTGTGAGGAATAGCTGCTACTGTGAGTTTTTGGAGTGGAGTGAAGGCAAAGCCACCACCCAGAAAGGAAAAAAAAAAAGGGAGAGAATACCTGGAATCTCCCCGGCACTGCTGCCACGATCCTCTCTCTGAGGGAGCTGCCCCTGCTGCCTCCTCAGGAAAATTCCTGCAATTTGTGTGTTGGGAAGTGAAAGTAACATTTCACAAACACACACGAGCAGAGTTCTGCCAACTCCAAGCCTACGAGAGGATCTTTTCAGAGGCACGTCTGACAGGGAGTGTGGTGGGACTAAAGGATTGGAAGAACATTTTGACAACTCGACTCGAGCAGGTAACGGCGTGGCCTCGTCCTAGTTATTTCCCTCCGGGTTGAGAAGGTGGAGAAAGTAGCCAGACATCCTCCTATCTCACTCAGCAGTTTATCTGGAATTTACATAAACTAATCTATGCCAAACTCCTGTGAGAACAGCCCTCCCTGATAAGATCCTGCCCCTACGGTGATGGACATCCCCCTGAAAAATCTGCTCTCACCAGATTTCGCTGACGAATTGGAATCTCATGCCTTAACCCACACATAATTTTGCCTGGAGATTATAATGCTATTTTAATTTTTCTACACTCGCTGTAGCAAATATTACAGAATGCAAATCCTCTGGTATGAAGATACAGTTATGTAAGACCTCATTCAAAGGGTCTTATTTAAGAATGCACTTAAGCATATGTTCATTTTCAGCGACACATCCTGAAATGTGAGGGTCTTAAAAATGCACCTGAGAGTTTTCCTTCCCCTCTCAGGGATTTAAATAAAGTACTATCTGATGCAATTCTCCTCTGTAAGATGACTTAGCAGAAAGAACAGTTCTTCAGACAAAACCACCTTCCTTTTCAGGAGAGATTCTTTCTTAAATTATTTGCATTAGAAGGTTTTTTTGCAGCGGTGTTTAAAAATGACTGCATAAGAAATACTGTGCCATGAAAAAAAAAAAGAAGAGTAAGTGAATTCTTCCTTTTAAGCCTCAACAGAAAAAAAAAAAAAAAAAAAAAAAAAAAAAAAAAAAAAAAAAAAAAAAAAAAAAAAAAAAAAAAAAAGAAAAAAAAAGAAAAAGAAAAGAAGGACATCTTGGACTGACAATCTTGAAACAAAGGGAAGTGTGAGTTCCTGAGAACATTTCAGATATTTACACTGGAGTACAATGGCAAAAGAAGCTCTGCAAGACTAGCAGGTATTTTTCCCTACAATCTGTTGAAAAGGCAGACTGATTCCTTTCCTAGGGACAGCAGAGAAGTGTATTAAGCTCTGGTTCATTCCCAGCATTCAGTGAAGAGAGTTTTTGGGAAAGGTGCCAGGCACTATGGACCAAGTTCAGCTCCAGCCCAAGCAGACAGAATTCCCACTGAAATCAATGGGAGTTGCACCTGCTGACTCTGGAGTTGAATATGGCCCAATATGTGGATACTATAAAGGTTCTGTTTCCAAAGTTTCTTCTGGCTTGTTTTATGGGAATGTGGACCTGGCGCCAGGAACGTCAGAAGACCAATAAATTCACTATGGGAACTTGCAGGCAAATGACAACTCTCCTGCACAAAACAAACCCAGGAGCTCACCCGATGCTGAGGGACACATTGTCAGTGTTCCCCCAGTTCATTTGCATGAATTCCAGTCTCAGAAATGCTGGGAGAGAAGAAAACGGGGGAGTGCGTGACTGGGAGAGACACGGGGTGGGTGTGTGGGGGGGAAAATGCTTTGATTGGTTTGTCCAAAGAATTTGGGGAAATATTTTAATTAAGCCAGATGTTTGTTAACTTGCAGGAATAGCGGTCCTAAGTCACTCAGGAGGGTTTATTATATTTATCCAGGCTATTTGATGGCTGGTCTCAAGAGCTGCTACGCTCCATCTTCCCAATTTGGACGGAGTTTTAGCTGTGACTGTCTCCAGGGGCAGAATAAAAGTCCAGACAGGCTGGAGGAGCCCATCCAGAAAAAAAAAAAGCAGTAGCCTGAATGTATCCACGTGGCTGAATACAGAGGAGTTAACAAAAGCATTATGTAAAGGAGCCAGTTTGTCTCTGTTGGGGTTATAATTGGCTGGTAACTGGGATTTAAACAACTGAGATTCAAAGTCCATTTTTTGAGTAATTGCTCTATTATGGAACCAGTCTCCTCACAAAGCACATGTGTTCTTGGCAAGTGGTTTGTAGGTAGTGGAAGCACAGGAAGAGAAAGTTAATAGTGCAGCACAAGAAATAATCCTGGAGCCTCTGCATTAAATAAAGAAAAAGAAAGAAAAGACAGCTTTAATTCTTTAAAAATTGTAAAAAAAACCAAAAAAGAGTTTTAGATCCCAATCCTGTATTTTGGTTTGTCCTAAAGTTCTAAAACATTTGAAGCTGGTGTTTCTGACTCAAGTTCATTTCCTTGATACGCCAACCAAGGGCCTTATGTGCCTCTGATTTATTTATCCAAATGCAGTAATTTTCCAAACAAGGGATGGAGAAGGAAATATTCACTTCTTCTTTGCATGGGCATCGTGCCCACTCTGAACACTCACACGTGGACTAAAGAGCAGGGGCAGAGGAATGGGTTAAAGGTTAAAGGATTGGGTTAAATTGGTTAAAGGCAACATCCCAGGTGCTGATGGAAACCCGCCTTTCACAGGAATATTGTCATTTCTCGTATTTGGAGAGGCTGTTTTAAAATTTCTTTTCCGAGCTGCTTATGATTAACAACCTTCTTTCCATGTCCTCCATGTCCAGACCAATATTCCTCCTTCTACCACTAAACCCAGATGAGTCATCCATTTCAAAATCCGTGGTGGTCATACAGAACATTCACACACACACACACAGAGAGCAAATTAGGGGAAAATTGATGTCAAGACCTATCGAGTATGAAGGGCCTTTTAAAACCAACCTTCAGAATGTGCTAATATTTACACATTCCCAAACCACCTGGAAATATGTTCCAACTGCTTCAAAGTGTTTTCAATACCGTTTAAATGTACATGCAGCCATTCAGGGTAGTACATTAATTTACCCTAAAATCCAATTTGATCCTGTCCATAATTTGATGACTTTGAAAAAAAACCAAACCTGCCCAACCCTGAATTATATAGGAAGTCAAAAAATCTTATTTCAACCAAGAAGGAGTCAGGGGTGTTTTTTTCTTCAAAAATTTTCAGAAACTTTTTTTTTTCTTTTTATGCTGGATATCCCATTTATTAGTTTTAAGGCTGTGCTTTCCCATAATCTTCTTGAATAAACATTTTTCTTTCTTCTTGCAAATGTGAGATAGTTTGGAGTTCCTTGGTTTTGTAGGAGTTTTGCTGCTAGCATGTCACTGAACTGATGGAAATGGGGATTAATGAAAACATATACTCTTGTATGTACTCTGCACATGTAATGTTTAGGTCCTTTTATTCTGTATAGAACTCTATCTAAGATTTGGTATAAATGAATACCTACAGTCTGTAATTCCATAATTTTATCCTATTTAATCCCCTGTTGACTTTATTTTGGGTTCCATTTGTACGTTCTGCCAAACTAGAACGAATAATCTTAATTTTCACATATCCAGCTCCATCTGGAGTCAACTCCAAATGCAGAGAGGAACCAGAAGTTTGTTTTGAAATCATCTTAAATAAATGATTGTATACCCAAGGTTTGAAAAAGAACCCCACAAACCCAAAAAACTTTGAGGCGCCCATGGTCCTTTTAATGCTCCTGCAGGTAAAAGGGCTGAGCTTTAAGTCACCGGAGTCAACCTGCACCTGCGTTTCTTTCTTCACAGCAGAGATAATTATGCTCCTTACGAATGAACTGTGGCATTTAATTGCCTATAAACACACTTCAAGATCTGGAGATGGATGTTGCTAATCAGCTGGAAAACACAGCGAGTTTCTCCCAGGTATCTATACGATCACAGCACGTCCCTCTCCCTCCTGTGGGTCAGCACCACGTCATCCCAGAGGGCACCCGGATGGGGGGCTGGTTCACAGAATCCCAGAATTCCGGAATCACAGAATGGTTTGGGTTGGAAGGGACGTTGGAAATCGATGTCGCTTTGGAAGGGTTAATAATGCAAGATTAATAGCTGTTATAAGCACGTTGCAGACACCAGGAGTTTGTGCTATAAAATGTAATAAGCACATCAACAGATGGTCTGGTGGATGCTTGTAAGCCACGGTTACAAGCACGCGATTGACCTGTTGGATTCTGTAACAATCTCCTCAACTCACTGGCCCGTGTGTTCCAACACCTCCCAGCCACCCATTAACTCCTGGGAAACTGTTTGCGCTCAGGCCATTGATATGCAGCGTGATCCCACCGCCAGCATCTGCGGCGGGAGCAGGATAGAGCCTCGATGGCTCGCGGCACTTTATTAATTCAATCCATTAACGGGAGGCAGGTTCTGACAGCCGGGGAGCCGAGAAGGCACCGGGAGCGGAGCGGCAGCGCCTCCCGCTCGCTCCTGCCACCGCGTCACCCTCGGGGTGCCTTTTATCCCTGATTCCTCGCATCCAGGCACACAAAAGAGCAGGCGAACCCGAGGTGTGGCCGGGAAGGGGTATTGCCGCTGCTGTGCCGCGCCGCCGAGGCTCGGCGTGGCTGCAGAGTGCATCGGCAGCCCCTTGAAAACGCCGTCAGAAAGGCACAAACATCAGCATAATTTATCGGTGGCTATTTTAGGCAGGTGCACGGGAACTCTAAATATATGGCATTCACCGCTTGCTGCAGTTGCTATGGATATGATATCTCAGGCCTGTAACTAGGGTTATAAACGCTGTTGTGTGCTTATTATTGTTGTTGTTATTAAAACATGAATTTTATAGTTATTCCTGCTCAGCTGCCGCCTTTAAATCATCCATGTAAGTGCATATTCTTTGTTTGAAGGAGGGAGGTGTGTGGGAAAGAGGTAATAAACAATACCCTTTCTGCCTTCTGCTTTTCCTTAGCTCCAGAAGGGACCAATCTTGAGCTACTGTTTGGAGTACTATTGGGGCCAGGAGAAACAGAAATCACCTAGAGCCAAAGAAATGTCCTTCATTTGGGTCTATCTGATTAGCACTCTGGTGTTTAAGTTTTTCCCACATCAAACGTGTCCGATTGGGGGTTTTTTTCCCCTCCATTTCCCCTCAGAGGTTGCTCTCCTGCAGCTGCAGGATTCTGCTCAGCCCTCTTGCTGTTGTGGTGAGATGGTTGCTTCCACCCAAATCCTAGGAAAGGGAAGGAGGCTGGAGAGGCTCTACAGACAGAGGAGTTAACATCAATCCACCCACCCAGCGTCCATCCCAGGGTGTGCTGTGCTCCTGTCCCCTTGCCAAGAGGAGACTGAGCGTTCTCCTGCAGTCGGGAGCCTGTGAAGGTCATTGGTACAGGATTCGACTCAATGCAGAGCAAAAACTGGCAAAAACCCGTAAATGGGCAATGTAAATGGTCAAAATGGGCAACCCACTTTCTGCCTGACGTGTCCTGGCTTGTTATGAGCCTGAAAAATGCAGTTTATAAGGGGAGATTTGGGAGCTGGGGGGGGAAGGGAAAGAGTGATGCCCAAGGATTTCTGTGCGCCTTTCAGGTGTACACATCCCGCTCACC
This sequence comes from Empidonax traillii, assembly GCF_003031625.1. Lineage (NCBI taxonomy): Eukaryota > Metazoa > Chordata > Aves > Passeriformes > Tyrannidae > Empidonax > Empidonax traillii. The sequence continues at coordinate 2,425,088 of NW_020955229.1, read as the reverse complement.
CGAGCTGTGTAAAAGATGGAATGCTCACCCAGGCATAATTCCTACCTGGAACACTTACAGATCCACACCTCCCTGCCACAGAAAAGTTCAGCCTGCAGCAGAGCCTGGGCAAGGTGAGCTGGCAGCACCAGGAGCCCCTGGAGCAGAGGAGGTGGTTGTGGTGGGTGCTCTCAGCTCCCGGCCCAAGCAAAGGACACGCAAGGAGCTGCAAAGACCTTCCAAGGAGCAGCACCTCGAGCAGACACGGGCAGCGCTCTGTGACGGCTGACCTTCGTCCCGGGGAGCTGACACGGCTGGAGAAGGCAGGAGAATAAATTTCAACTGCTCCCTTACGCTGGTAATACAAAATGTTCAGATGCTTAAAGGTTATGACAAGCGAGCGTCTGGTAAAGAGGTCAGGCTGCCCTGAACGTGCTGCAGAAGCCAAAATAAAGTCTAGTCAAGCCTATATGGAGCACGAGCACCGAGGCAGGGAAACCAGCGAGGCCTCTCTCTCCCCGGTGGTGGCCCCAGAAAGCAGCGGTGAGGCTGCTGTTAAAATTAAAGTATGGCTGAGTATGAGGATATTTGCCTTGGGCAGATACATGTTTTGAGAGACCGGGGTCAGTGGCTGATTTAACCGCGTTGTTTCATCCCCACTGCCACACTTCCTGAGTTTTCCACTTAAGTGGCGTTTTAAACAGGACACAGGTATGCTGGTGGCATTCGGCATCGCACTCTGGAGAGCGAAATGTGTGCGTGTGGTGATGTGTTTCCTTCTGTCCATCTGTCTGTCTCAAGGACCATAAACCAGCAGTGGACAAAGGGGAAGCTCAAAGCCCAGCGCAAACAGAGAGGGGGGATGATTGTAGAACCAACAGGACAGAGGGGAAAAGCCATTTCCTACCACCAGGGAAGATCAAGCCATGACAAAATGATTTCTTAATGACACCTATATTTCAGGGTTCCTGCGGAAAAAGAAAGCGGAGGAGGACTTTGCACAAATCTACACGCACAACAGGCAGTGAACAGTGCACACCTTATTTTTAAAACGTTTTATTTATTATTATTATCTCACGTGGGAGGCTTTGCTTAGGATCAGGACCTCAGTGGGTTGCTGGGCAATAACAAAACACAAACTGCTACAGTTTATAGCTGAGCCACTGGACAAGTTGCAGCAGGTAGAAGAAGTGGAAATGAGGTCCAAGTTGGTGGCGGAATGACCTGATAAAATAAACAAGTTAGAAAAAACAAAGATATGGTTTTCCCAAATCTCATCCAAGACTGCAAATGGCCACAACCCTCTCCTAACACATCTTTGATATGCTCAGATGGACTTGGGGAGACTATGATCTACAGGGATTTTGCATTTTGGCCACCTCATTTAATCCATTGGCCGCAATGTTTTTGTTTTGGGCTGGGTGTTTTTGTATCTAGTCAGTTTTGCTTCCTGGTGATGAAGTTCCAGCAAAATATTTGTAAACACTTCTTGATCCAAAGAAAGGCTATTCAAGCTGCTGTAAGGATCTGAGAGGTGTTCAGCCATAGGGTGCCAGATATGGGTTCCCAATAAACAAAACTTCTCAGCACTTACATCGACCTCCTTTGCACAGGTCTACAGATAAAAGCAGAGGCAAAGAGTGCTGACAAGGAAACGTATTTCATCACGAAGCATCTTTGCACATCACCATGAAAATTAACTTAATTTGTCCACGTTATAACTCTTTGATTTTGCACATGGTACGCGTAGTTCAATGTGCTTGAGGTATTCATGGTCAAATATGTGACCGTGGTGTGGCCGTACACGTTGAAAAACCCCTGACTTAAATATTTCCACTGAAAATAACGGGAACGCTCTTGTAGAAGGACATCAACGTGCAGGAGCCAAATGTGATTAAAAGTGTGCACTGGAGCTGAGCATGTGTACGTGCATGGCTGGCACTGGAGGCGGCTGGACGTGGGAAAGGGTGAGGAATGCTGAACGCTGGGCACAGGTCTGCTCTTAAGAGGTTTAGAGAGCAGAGCTATGGGCATCTCAGCGTTCCCACAAAAAGGGATTCCCCCCACGAACCTCCACAGCAGAAGAGGTAAAGGTATCATGGAAGAATCCAGCCAGATAATTCCAAATTATGATTTTCTCGCCGGTAGCTCAGGAGGATGGAGAGCACAGCGAACACCTCTGGTTCAACACTGGGCTGTTATTACCGTGTTTTTAAAAAACTTTTTAAAAGAACCTGACAGATTCCAGAAACAAACTATGTTATGACACCTCCAGGACTGTGTTTACATGAGACTCGAAGCTCTCTGAGGGCACAGCACATCTTTTTGTTCTCTGCTTCTCCACCATCCAGCACAATGTGCTTGTCCATGACTTACCCCAATCACCAAAGTAATGAAAGAAAGGCTATTTTTACAATAATAAAAGTTCTTTATGACAGCAGAATGATCCACCATAGACACGCAGCTCCCACTTCAGCTCTGCCTTTACACAACAATACATTAATTGGTAAATAACACATTATAATTTATGCTGCATCAATGCTATAACGCAGACAGAAAGGACACTTGTTCTGCTCAGCACCCGGCACAGCTGTGCCCAGCAACAGTAAAAATTTATGGGACATGAAGATATTTCTGGTTCTATCTGAGGACTTGAAAGCCTGTGACATAGTCTATGGTAGATGCACACGTGGCAGTCCGGGGTGGTTTCATGTGTAAATACCTGATTTCCCTGCACGGAATCTTGGGAGGATTGTGATACCACCCAAATGGGCACAGAGCTGTGCTTTGAGTTATTATTACTGAATTATTGACACAGTGCTGCATATGTGTGCACACGTGGCAATTCTGCCCCCCTTGTGCTCAGTGATGATCTTCCCCTTAACTTCTGTAATGCAGAAGAGAACCTTTTCACCTTTCCTAAGGGGTACAAGAGCCAATGTGTAACTCAGACAGCTGGACCGTTCTGACAAAGCAAATGGTATAAGAATGGATGGAGAAACTACAAGAAGAAAAACACGTATAAGGTTGGAGGAATGATGTGGTAACATAACAGAAGGCTATTGTAATACAAGATGTTCAATGAGAATTTAGGTTCAAATGTAAACACTTAATTTTGACATTTGCATTAATAACGTGACATTTGCAAATTTCTTAATGTAGCTTATTTAAAAAAAAAAAAAAAAACACACCAAAACCCTAGAGTATAGCTAATGCTCACAGATGTCTGCTTTCTTATACTTAAGCATCAAATTGCTATCTCCCCATGCCAAAGTATTGCAACAAATCAGTGATTACTCAGGACACCCATATGCCGAGCAGCCTGGCTACTACGAGCTGCGGCGAAACAGCGGGAACACGGCCCACGTTTTCCCATCCCAGAAAGCCCAAACCTCTTCTGCCTCAACTAATCCCATCTCCCCCCATTTTGGGGCTTGGGCGTCCGATGTCATCGACGGCCACGAGCGGAGAAACGTGCGGGGAGCTGACAGTGCTGGGGGGATGATGGGTGGGGATGGTGAGGGTGGAAGGGGTGAGTATGGATAGGGATATGTTCTGCTGTGGTTTGTCCCCTCCCCAAGCCGAGCCTTGGCATCCCCATCCCACGCCCCTGCCCTGCATCCCTCGTGGGAGCAGCGCTGCAGGACCTGCCCTCGGCCTGCTACCACTAAATGCCATAAATGAATGAACACAACCGTGTAAAAATCGCAGCTATGGGATTTGCCTTCCTCCTAACTCTGTC
>NW_020955229.1:2409059-2418836 GCF_003031625.1 Empidonax traillii | reverse complement strand
TGTGTGAATGTGTGTGAGGGGGCTGGTGGGGGGGCCCTGTGTGAGAGTGTGTGTTGTGTGTGTGTTGTGTGTGTGTCCCTGTGTGAATGTGTGTGAGGGGGCTGGTGAGGGGGGCGCTCCCTCTGTGTGTGTGTGTGTGTGTGTGTGTGTGTGTATGCGTGAGGGGCTCCCTGTGTTTGGTGTATGTGTGTGCGTGTGAGGGGGCTGGTGAGGGGGTTCCCTGTCTGAGGGGGCTCCCCGTGTGCCTGAGGGGTGTGTGAGGGGCCTCCCTGTATATCCGTGGTTGTGTGAGGGGGGTTCCCTCTCCACGGAGGGGTTGTGTGTGTGTGAGGGGTTCCCTCTCCGTGGAGGGGGGGTGTGTGTGAGAGGCTCCCTGTGTGCCTCGGGGTGCGTATGAGGGGCTCCCTGTCCACGGGTGTGTGTGAGGAACCCCCCCGCGCGTCTGTGGGTGTGTGCGAGGGACTCTCGGGGCTCGTTCCGTTTCCCGCCGCGGCGCCGAGCGGGTCTCGCCCCTGCCCGCGGGGCTCTCCATGTTTTCCTCCTGTTACACGTCTGCTCCTCCAGCACGTTTAACAACCCGGGGCTGCGCGTCTCCCCGCCATCCCTTCCCTTCCCCGCCGTCCCTTCCTTCGCTCCTCTGGGCGGGTTGTACACAGGGGCACAGCCGCAGCCCCCAGCCCGCGCCCCTCCTTTGTGTCCCCCCCGAGCCCCGGGCGAAGCGCTCAGACACCGCAGCCAGGGCTGCGAGCTGCATAGTAAACACTTGCAAAGGCTGGGAAAGGACTCTGCTTGCTCTCGCCGCATGGAAGGAGCTTGATCTCTGTCAATATTTAGAGGCTGTTTGCAGTAACCTGCCGTAGTGAGTGAGGAATTCCTGGAAATAAGCGCCTTGCCTTTTTTATTGCCGCTTTACCGCCGAGGACGGGTTTCGCTCGCGGTGCGCGGGGTGCGGGATTAACGGCGGCATCCCGCAATCTAAAGGTCACGGGCTGCTGCTCATTTTTAATTTATTTTTTTTTCCTTCTTTTTTTTTTTTTTTTTTAATTATTTTGCACATTGACCCTATACGTTTGTGCACAAACAGAAAGGTTGGATGGCCGGGCCGGGCTGTAATCTTAAAGGTGATTTTTTTTTTTTTTTTTTTTTTTTTTATAATTTAAGCCGCCGTGTTGCACCCAGCGCTGAGGTTAGAGCGGCGTGCGAGGCTCTTCCCGGGAAAAAAACTGCGGATCCCTGTGGCGGGGCCCGGGGTTCCTCCTGCCGCGTACCCTCAGCCCATCGCCGCGGCCGCTGCCGCGCCCGGGAGTTGCAAAAGCCCCGACTTTTGTTTTTGTGCGTTTCCAACCTGTGATTGTGTTGCAGTGCCCGCCCCTCTCGGGCGCAGGGGGAACCGAGGGGGCAGGGATGGCTGCGCTGCCATTGATTACACCGCAATCATCGCCGGATTAATCCCGGGGCTGATCGGTTTTCTTCTGGTATGTCGGGCTCACGCTGGATTGAGGATTTCTTGCATGAAATTAGCCTTCCCTTGTCTCCCGGAGTATCTCCGCGGACGGGGAGATGGTAAATGTGCCTTGGAGCCCAACCATTTTAAACACTGCTCCTTCTCCTTCAGCGTCTGCAGGAGCAGGGATGTTCCTTTACTGCATCCTGATGCTTTAATTCCTTCTGCCGTGTGTTTTCCAGCATACTCCTGGAGCTGTTGTTTTGCTGCACGCTGTTGGAGGGAAGGAACAGAGAGACCAATTTTCTCCATTTTAAATGTAAAGAATTGAGGAGGCAGAAAGGCTTTTCTAAAAGTAGTAGTTTCAGATGGAAGAGAAGGGGAAGTTCTCTGGATGCACTGACAATGAGGCTCAGTACAAAAAAAAAAAAAGTGAGCAAGCAGCACATAGATGGAGTCTGTAATGCATGTTGAGTAATATTGTGTTTCATTGGGCAGCCAATGCCTGTTAACTCCTTGCAATTTAAGGCCCAGTTGAGGCTTTTGGGTTGTAGTGGCAGGGCCAGCAAGGGCTGGAGAGCTGCAGTCTGACTTCCACGAGTGGAACTTTTTGGCTAGAGCTGTTTTCAAGAGGGAAGATTAATCTCTTAAGTTTGAAAACAAAACCCCCTGTGCCCTTCCTCAGGGGAGAGTTTACAAAGGATTGAGTAGTGTGGAGAAATAGTACAGGAGAGGAGGAGGAGGAGATCTGGTGTGGCCTTAAACTGCTTAGAATTGTTTTTCTTGTCTTACCTGGTAGAAAGTATCTTCAAATAAAAATGCTCACCCAGCTCTGGCCATGAAGTAATGCAGGAACACTACATTGGGATTTTAGGTTCTAGTCTTCTCAAGTGTTTCCAGTTGCCACTTAACTAAAATGAGCATCCCAAATGAAATACCTCCTTCTGAAGAAGTTCTGGGCATTTAAATATGGGAAGATACGCTGAAAAACTTTTCTTAGCTGAATACTGCCTCTAATCGATTGTCTTTGTAGTTTACAGTTTAATAGCCTTTGTTTTCACGAGTTATTGCTGAAAGAATTTTGCTGTTAGGGGGAAAAATGATCTCCAGAGCAGATGTTTTGCATCTCTTCATATTCTTCTCTCTCCCCACAATAGTGGAAGGAAGATTAATCTTAATTTTTATTTGTTTTTCATATATACTGTGTCATAGCTAAAAGGCACTTCCATTTTCGGTCAAACAAGCAAGGCATTCCTAAATAGGAATACAAAGGAGTTACAACTGGAGGGGAGAGACCCATCCCTTTAATGCTCAATTATATAAAATATGTTCGCGGTTATGTGACAGAAACCTCTTTAAAATGCAGGTAGCTTCAGTGGAGGGCTTCTGACTCAGAAAAAGGCATTAAAAATGCCGAGAATTCCCTGAGATTGTGTTAGAACAGCACAAAAAGGGAAATGAGAAGACCTTTCATTAAGACAGAGCATGTGCTGGAGTACCCGTGCATTGGATGTGTAAAAGCTGCAACTGCTGGAGGCTTTTTGATCCTGGGGGTGGGTTTAAGGCGAGGTGTAAACACGGTGTTTTCTTCCTTTTCTACCCTGGTCGTGGCGGGGTTTTGATGATCACCCGTTTGTTTGTTTACAGAGAGAACGTTTAGGAGGGAACGGGTTAAGCACTTCCAACAGAAATGCAGGTTTTTAGGTCTGATAGTACTTGAGACTGATGGATATCTTGATGGGTCTGCTCGTGTGAGCGCCGGGCTTTTGTTTGTCTATCCAGGCTGTATGTTGTGTTCCCGGTGTTAATGAACAGTGGCTCGTGCTGATGCCTAATCTCTCTCGCAGGTTTCTTGGTTAAAGCCCTCAGGACCCGCTGAGTGCCGGCGTTACACACACCTCGCTTTTGCATCAGCCCTTTCCTGCGCGCCTGGTGGTTGGGGAATGTCGTTAGCTGGGAGTGGGATAATTCCTCCTGCAGCTGAGGTTGTGAATGGAAAATGCCAGAGCAGGCAAGGGATGGGTGTCAGTCAGGGCTCACCAGAAAGAGGAGAGGAGGGGAGTGTTCAGGGAGTGATGGTGTCCAGGGGGCAGGAGAAGCGAGCCAGGCAGTGCTTGGACTTTTTTTTTTTCTTTTTTTTTTCTTTTTTTTTTTTTTGATGCTGTTAGATTGGACTTGCAGAGCGCTTCCATACCAGAACTGGAGCAAAGGGCTGCGTGACTCAGAAACGGAGAGGGTTAGGAAATGGTAGCGACTTAGCTAATATCGGGCAAAATGTGTGGAGAACGGGAGGAAGCAGAGGGATGGGTGTGGAAAGAAGGTGTGTCAGAAGTTCGTGTTGAACCAGCAGTTGAGAGAAACGCTGTTGTTGTTTTGTGTAAAGTGAAGGAAACTTAACTTAGTTCTTAAGTATGTTGTGAGAGAGGAGGAAGGAGCTGCAGAGAGCGAGAAGACAGATCGATTAGTTTAACTTCAGATACAGCAGAAGACATGATCTATTTGGTTTAAAGGCGAAATGGCTCAGGTTTGATCAACTGTTGTGTTAATTTTTGTGTCAGCTTTTCCCTGACCTGTTGTTCCTTCAGAGTGATTCTAGAGTACAGTTAAAGCACAACTTCAGTGCTGAAATTGTTTTCATCTTGAAATACACACATAAAATGTAGCATTACAGAGCATCCATGTGATGATTTTTTTGAATCTGTCTTCATTGGTAAATAATTAATTTCTGTCAGCATGTGTTACCATGGGAAAAGTTCTTTCAAATCCCGTTTAATTTTCTGCTAAACTGGCATTTGCTAAGGCAATCTTGGAGTAGAATTTTCTTTAAGCATCTAACGTTTAAAATTAAAATACATTTCAGGGCTGAAACCATTAGCTTGAGAGGACAATTTCAGTTCATGTTTGACTAATGCTTCTTCTCTTCCCCAGTAATTTTTGTTTTCTTTTTACTCTGAGGTAGATTTTACCAGTGATCACTGGAACTATTATCTCAGTGAGAGCAGAGGAGGCAGTTTTGTTAAATGATTAATTATATTGTGTGTGTTTTCCATCTGTGTGAATTGTGAGCTACCGCAAACTTCATTGTAGAGAAGTTTGTTTATAGTCCCGAACTTTGAGAGAGAGAGGCAATAATATATGCAGGAAACCTGTTTTTCTCACACTGGATGTTAACTTTATGATCCCACACAGCAAACAACTTATCTGGCTCATCATCTGTAATGGCTCTAAAGTTCATAACTTACAAAATGTACTGAATTAAATTGTTTTTAAGAAGTTAGTGTATTTATCTGAATTATCTACAGTTAAATTAATGAACTTCATGAGCATTATTGCACTTGAAAAGCTGATGACTGAGAAGCAACTTGCTGGAAAAGTTCTGGAAACTCTGGTTTATGAAATGAAATACATTCTTAGTGGGATTTTAGCGTAAAGCTTTCCCATTTGGAAATGCTTTTGGATGTTATCAAGTAGCAGCTGCTTTTTATTTACGTGTGAGTGTGCACACAGGAGTGGGTAAACTACAGTTCATTCTTGAAAACTGTTGTGGATGCTCAATTTATAAAAAAAAAGCTGCAGTTTGAGTAATTGTCTCGGGAGCCTCATAATTAAACTGGTCGCAGATTTGTAGCTTGAGTTTGTTTCGGATCTCTCTGACAAAGCTGAGCTTTTAAGGTTTCAGGGCTTTGGAGGTGATGGAACACGCTGCTTTTAAGGGTTTGTGTGCAGAAAGACTGGGAATGCAGTGATGTGTTTGAAAGGTAGAAATACTGTTTTAGTTTTTTTGATCTATTTGACATGTATAATTTTTCTATCACTGTAAATTGTATAGACAGCTTCTTTGTGTAGGTTAGCTGGATTAGTTTTTTATGATTTATGAAAGCCACTTCGAAAAGAATAGTTTTGCCTTCTTTTCCCCCCCCCCCTTCCTTGTACAAAAGCAGAACTCAACAAACAGTAGTTGATGAAGACACATTGGTGGTTGTTAGCCAGCCTGTCTTGTGTGTGGTTTTTTTTGGGCTGCTTTTTTTCCCTCTTAGCCAAGTCATGACAGGTACAATCTGGACTGATTTCTGGAGTACTATATTTGTCTTTTTTTTTGTGTCCAAAACTGTCTGAGGGAAACTTTGAGGACCGGCTAACGATTAGCAGCACTCAGTGTTCATTCATCTGTTCCTGTGCTCTGCAGACAGAGCTGGACTGAGTCCTCAACTCCAAAACAAGCTCTGGGTCCTGCTGGCAGGACTTGTTGGTTTTTCTCACTAAGTTTGATAGTAGTTTGACTTATTAATTAATTAAGGAGATGCATTTTGGCACAGCCGGGGTCAGCACAGTGATGTGTTGTGAAGGTTTAACTTGCCTTTATCACTGCAGGTTTTGCTTTCTAACCTTTGCAAATGCTAAATCTGAGCCGTTCCCTTAGGACATCTTGTGAGACACCAATTAACTTGCTTGGTGATGATATCCTGCAGAAGTTGCTGTTGTGGCACAAGACTGTTGAAAATGTGCTGAAAAGCAAAATTGTTGTTTGTTTACGGGTTGATTTGCATATGGCTTGTAAGCTTTAATGTAACATAATTTTTATTTATTTATTTATTTATTTATTTATTAATTTTGGACCTGTGCATTTCCGATTACTCTGTTTCTTTGTTGGTAAACTTGGTGGTGTGAGCAGGAAGAAGAATCTGTGTGTTCAGTGACTTCCCAGGAAGTTTTTCGGGGAGACTGTTGCCTTTGACCTGCCCAGGGAGAAGGGAGCTCACACCCCAGTAAAGTACTGAGATTAACTCTCTAGAGGAACCAATCCACTGGGTAGTGATTCTACAGAACAGCAAGTGCTTTGTAGCAGCACAAAGTTATTTTGGTAATAATTTGGAGCAATAATTCCCGTTAGGATCGACACCGAAGTGCCAGGCTGTGGTTTGTGCTGTGCTGTTGACTTCAAAAAAAGTGTACATTGTAGAGATAAACCTTCTAAAGCAGGAAAAGGGTGAGCTGCAATGAGTGTGCTTTGCTGTCCCGGTTTGTAAATTAGGGGGGTGTGTCCTGCTTTTGTGAACCCCTGGTTAGTGAGGGTGTGTTTTGGGCAGGTCCGGGGGCCGGGTGGGTTTTGTTTGCCGTGTGTTGCCAGCGAGGCACACGGTGCTGCAATAGCTGTGACCGGCCAGTGTTATCTGCAAAGCCCTTATTGGTGCCATTACCTGCTGTAAAGATAGCTCTGTTTACTTGGAAGTGTGAGCATCAAGTGATCACAACACTTTCTCTCAACAGGTGGGCTTTTTTGGGGGATTCTTTGCCGAACATCCCTTCTCCCCGAGGAGGGAGCAGTGTCAGGGTATGACAGCATCAGGCAGATGCAGGAAATATTACCAGGTTTTTAATGACAGAGGCAAACTGGACACGAGTGGTTTTCCCCTGCCGTTGAGTTGGTGATGGGTCATTTTTACCGAGTGTTTCCAGCAGCTTTGTAGTTTGTTTTTTTTTGCTTCAGTATGAACAGTTTGCAAATTATTACACTACTCATTTAAGTGAGCTACTTGCACAATACTGTTCGAATAGTGGAGGGTTTGATTTGAGGCAGGAAAGAATTTTTTGAAGTTCAGAATGCATGAAATGAATACATGCTGAAGTAGTCAAAGATCTCTTGTACTTTATCAGAGAGCAGTCTGCTTGAATGAAAGGTACTGTACCTGCTGTTAAGTTTATAAACTTGGTTTGTGCAGATTACTTTTTAAATTATTCATTATGCCACGTTACAAGTATATCTGACAGGTTTAAAATAAATGGCTTGATGGTAAGAGGGAGCATGCATAAATTAGAGCTGGGATAATGTGCTCTTTGAAGTATCTCTCCCATTTGTTACTACTGGAGTACAGTAGGTAGCTGCAGCTGAGTGTGTGATTCTCAAGTACGAGAGCATCATTATCTTCAAGCTGTGGCGTAGTGGCAGTTCTTATGTAAGACAGATGAGACAAAGCAGGGAGGACCAAGGTGCACGCTTTGTTTCTAGTTAGAGACACATTTCTGCTGAGACATGGGCAGTATTTATGTGAAAAAATGTCTGCAAGCGCGGCAGGGGCTGCTGGTAGCTGTGTGTTGGTGAGGGCAGGGTGGCATCACTTTTATTTACTCTTTCCTCCTGGTATTGCTGGGGGTTGGTAAGGGGTGTTTTAGCAAGGTGAGGGGAGGTTTTCCCTCGTGCTTAGTGGGACCCTGTGCCTTACGTGCTCACACATCGTGGTGCTCAGCCTGAGAAGCCTTCCTGGGATGTGTGCACAGGAAAGCTTCACAAGAGCTCAGCTGTTGCGTTTGGAGAGTTGTTTCTTTATTGAAAGAGAATTCCAGATCTCTTGGATGAAGAAACAGCTTCCCAAAAAGTAAATCGACACAGCGCTGGTTTTCCCCTGATTTTGTAGACAGGCAGCTCGTTATATTTGAGAAGGAAGATCCCAAAGGAGTTTATGGGGTAGGGAAAAAACCCCGTAATGATGTGTGATAGAGCAGTTACAAAAATGATCACAAGCTTTTCTGGAAGTGGAAGGTCATCTTATGGAGATGAACAGTTCACATCTTAAGCCTTAACCAACTTAAGAGGGACTCAGTAGGATGATGACACAAACTTCATTCACAGACCCGCTGGGGTGGAAGTGGGAGCCTACTGGAATCGTGATGGTGTCTGACTTCCCCAAGTGGATTCTGAGATGTTGCTTCTCCCTGATTGTTCTGTACCCCAGCAGGTGGAAGCAGCTTGTGATGCTGCAGTGATTGCAGGGAACATCTTCCAGTTTGTCTCTGAAGCTTTCTGTTTGTTTGTTTTTGAGGTGGATGCAGATTTATTGGCCTCTTGCAGATGCCACTGTTACTTTGTGTACTTTACTCTTCTTCCTGGGACCTGAGAGCTGCAAACCAGTAGGACTTATGGCCAGCTGTGTGTGGAGGAGGATGCCAGAAGTGGAAGGGTCTGTCAGTCCTGTTGCTTGTGCCCCTTGGGTGTGGAGGTCCCGTTTTACTGGTGTTCCCTGCAGCTCCTCCAGTGGCTGCAGCCGTGGTGGAGCTGGAGTCTGAGCAGTGGTCACTGTACAGAAGAGCAGAACTGGGGGTTAAGAAAAGCACATTTGTTGTTCCAGACTTGAGACTTGGCTCGGTTTGAGACTGACTTGAGCTTGCCAGGGTCCTGCCTGGGAGCGACTGAAGGTTTTGATTGTTTGTTTGTTTCCTTTTGTGTGTGTGTGCGCTAATAAAATGTTTATATTTTTGTCACATCGGAGTGGGATGGCTACGTGGACAAATATTTTTGTTGATACCGCGTCTCAACAAGAGGCATGAAAGATAGGTTTAATGTTTAAATTGCTTTATGAGAGTTTCTTTCAAGATTTGAGCTTTTATATTGTTCGGTGGGTTGTGGTTCTGAAGTGGGCCGATGTTATCAGTGAAGGAACAGAGGTCCCTCGGAGCGGGATCAGTTGTTATCCTGCAGAAATCAGGCACGGAGAAGGCAGTGGGGAGTGTGTGTGTGTGTGTGGGGAGGTTCTGGGCTGCAGCAGAAGCACACATGAAACGCTCATCTGTTTGTACATGGGCTGTGGAGCTCTTTGGGTAGTTCATTGTTTAAATAAACATGTTGCATTAGCTGTAGGGCTGTAGTGCCAAATGCCCACTGATGAGATGTATGAGGGTTTTGTTGTTCCCAAGCCGCACTGAGAAACACAACAGCTTTATAATTCAACACGTTTGAGGAAGATTACAAAAGGAATTCGGGGTGGATCGCAATCAGCACTTCAAAAGCAATGGCTTTAGAGTAACTGTGCTACAACGCAGCGCAGCCCATGGAAAAACACTGTCATCTTAACAGATGCAGTGTTATTTTGGAGATTCCACTGTATAAATACATGGACTGTGGTTAAACTGTGATGGCAACAGATGTAATCTCAGTTCTCGATTCTTTCATCTCTTTAATATTTAAAAATACCCCACGAAGTAGAAGAAAAAAAACCAAAAAACAACCAACATCAAGGCTGAAAACATGCCCTCTGTAAATTGCCAGGGCTGTACCTTTTGGGTCTTGCAGCATTTTGGATACGAGGCTGCAGATGAGATTTGGGCAGGGTAAGGCAGAGTAAATGCTCCTCTCGTGAGGGAGCTGCAAGTGCTGCTACTCAGGGCTTATTGTACCATTTGCATATGAATGGAATTGTTCAGCTCTACTTAAGAAATGTCAGCGAGATTGAAGTCAGAGTTGGTTAACCTGGCAAAAAGATATTTCCAGTATTTTTTCATGAAAGAAAGTGAAAGTATGAAGACAAGAATTACACATTCTGCTGGCTAAGCCAACACTG
>NW_020955229.1:2343532-2408057 GCF_003031625.1 Empidonax traillii | reverse complement strand
CAGGGCTTATTGTACCATTTGCATATGAATGGAATTGTTCAGCTCTACTTAAGAAATGTCAGCGAGATTGAAGTCAGAGTTGGTTAACCTGGCAAAAAGATATTTCCAGTATTTTTTCATGAAAGAAAGTGAAAGTATGAAGACAAGAATTACACATTCTGCTGGCTAAGCCAACACTGTCTGAGGATTTTCTTCTTGTTCTTGTAGTTGGTATCAGTGACTTCACTTTTAAATTTGTCTGCAATACATTGCAGTGTTGGAGAGCGAGAGGTTTGGAATGTGGGAATCAGATTAATGCTGCCCGGTTGTGTTCACATTTGTTTTTCTTTCCAGATTTAAATACTGGTTTGAGAAATAGAAATTCAGAGCAAGGGTCTTCTATTTTTTTTTTTTTTTTAATGAAGAGCAAATAAAGCATATCAAGATGTTACCAGTGTGTTCACCTTTACCTATCTGGTAGTTGGGTAGAGAACACAGAAGTGAAACACTTGAACTGGATTTTTAAAAGGCACTGGATAATTTGTGTGAGCAACAGCACTGGTAGTCATGCTTGCTAAAATAGGGAGTGATCACATCTCGTGCTTCAGGAGCTGCCAGTGTTGAAGGGTTGGGAAGAAATGGTATTCCTCCTCCGGGTGTCTGTATGTCCCTCCCCCTTTGTAGAACACAGAAAATGCTGCCTTTGGGGTGGGGGGTGGTTCAGGGCTTGGTTTTTGCAACGCTGACGTGGCTCGGGGTGCTCGTGGGACTCTGTCATCCAGGTGGTGGCACTTTCCCTGGGAAGGCACGCGTTGCCAGGCATTGGATGACTCTACTCTTAGCACAAGTATGAGGATGGGGGTGTTGGAATCAGCTGACTGATAAGGAGATAGTATATTACACTAAAAATAAACCCAGATCTTCGCAGGCGGCTGTGAGCGTTACCTGGTGTCACGTGCGGCTGGAACGGAACGAAAGCCCGGGCGGGTTGGAGCGTGGCTCGGCCTCCCTGCGGGATGTGCTGGGATGCTCCCGTAGGAGCATCTCCCAGAAGTGTGCAGCTATCCAGCGTTTCTTGCTCATTGGATGTGTGGCCCCAGGCCTTGTTTACTGCAGTATCAGAATGCTGCTGTGACCTCAGGATGGCTGTCCCCGTCACCGGCGTCTCGCACCTCGAATTCGGGTTTGACGCCCCTGCGGCTTCTTGGTGACGTGAGAAGAGGTGAATCCTGTTTTATGGAGGGAGGGGCTGGGATATAATTATCACATGAAACGATTTTTGCAGAAGGGGTGAAGGCTCCATTTAAGACGTCCCCAGACCGTGGATGGGGACGTTCCCCTCTGCCCTCCCTCTCCATCAGTATTCCACCTTCCAGTGGTGCCTCGAGCTCCGTGATGTCTTGGTTGGCTTTGCTGGTGTCAAGCCTGGTGCCCAGAATGTGAAGCACGCACACTGTGGGTCAGTGAGACGCTGTGCACAGCCACAGCTGCTGAGATGCTCAGGGGGTGGAAGAAGAGTTCCATTTTCTTCTCACTTGGTTCAGTTACGCTGCTCGTGGAAGGGGCACTGGGAGAGCCTGAGGGGATGGATCACGAGGCTTCGGAACCACCTGGTGAAGATGTTGGGAATTTTAGTCCAATTTGCTCTTCACAGTTTACTTTTTCTTTAGTATGAAAGCCTCATATACTCTGTGTGTATATATATATATATGTATACACTACTAGTATTTAATTGTTTTTTTCTTTTACTGAGATGGAGTGAATGATTTCCATCAACTTAAAACAGCAAGCAGGAAGAGCTGTGCTCTAAATACACAGTTTTAATCTCATTTTGCCTGTTTTTAGTTGGATTTTTTTTTTAATTGACTGACAGCTGTTAGAACAATGATTCACAAACAACCTTTTCTGAAAGTACAGACCTTTTTACAGATTCATGTAAATAATTAGATGCCTTGGATGCATTTGCTCAGATCCATCATTTTCACATTTTTAAGTGAGAAAATGGCAAATGATTTATTTTCTGGTAGATTACTTCTCATTTGTGTTTGTGGGTTTTTTTATTTTTTATTTTATTTTATTTTATTTTTTTATTTGGATGGAAAATGGAATTTCAGTTGAAATACAGAAGACCTGAGTTTTGAGACTTTAATTAAAGCTCCAAGTGCGGAGGACGGGCATGATGTAAAAAAAAAAAACCCAAACCATCAACAGAAAAAATAGTTTGTCATTGTTTCCCAAAAGTTTAGAGCTAATAGATCGTGCCCACTGACTGTTTCACAGGTTTCCATGCAGGAGTCCTTTATAATTTGGGATTAAGTGCTTGTTGAACTGAACCATTTGAGTAAACTGAAATGAGGCACTTGCAGAAGGAGCTGTTGAATGTAAAAGCTCTCTGAGCATTTCATCAAAGGGTGGCTCCAGGAGAGCACTGAACAGCAAATTCACCAGTTCCAACTTTTTTTGGTGTAAATTATATGCTTACTATTTTTATTTTATTTAAATTACAGTAGGCATTTGCCCTAATATATGCTGTTACAATTTCATGTTAGATTTGTAATTAAGTTTATTTTTAGAAGAATGCATTTAAGTGGTTTATATAAAATGATCTTCTATTTTTGTAAATGAAATAATTGTTTTTTATTGACTTTTAATTTCATGCAAATGCAGGTTTTTTTTTTTTTTTTTTGGCTTGGAGGTTGTGTAAGCAGAAAGAAATTCATGATTGGAGAATACTTTCAAAATATAAAGGACAGGAGATCCGTTGTCATTAGCTGGGGGCACTGGTAGGCAGAGTTAACTCTTATTTGGACAAGTCCAAATTGAGTGATGGGTGTTACAGAGTGGGGTAGAGTGGGTTTAGATAATAAATATTCTTGATTATTCTTCCTGGTTAAGGTGAGAAAGCCACACTGTGAGTGAGTTTGGATGCAGGGGGGGATAAGCAGGATGGTCATCATGTCACCATCCCGAAAATGTCCTGAAAATGTGGCAGATCTGAAGGAGGAGGGAGTGTTAATTGTGTGCAAGCCAGATTTGCTATTTTTACTTTGGCCTCGCTATCGTGTCTCTTCGCAGATGAATTTGAAGGCTACAGGGAGTTGAATGATGAGTCATTATTGAGTTGGGAGAATCACAATTGATCTCCATTTCCTGTTGATTCCAAAATTACTGAAGTGTGAAAGCCGGGAGTGACTGATCACTTCTTGGAGGGGAGTTTGGGGGTGGAATGTGGAAGTGACTGTGTCTGAAGTGACTCCAGGCTGCCCTGGGTGTCAGCACAGAGATGTTTGCGGTGAGAACAGGTGTGGGCCGTGGTCTGAGCCGAGTTACCTCCCAGGAATGATAATCCAGACACTAAAATACGCTCTGCAGCAAGGTGGGGGGAAGAGGTGTCTTAAGTGGCTAAGGATAGAAGCTGAAGATTAAACTTTTCATTGGTCTCTCCTCAGTCCTGGGGTTCTGTCTGCCTGACCTGCGTTCCTGTTGCTGAGCTCAGAACATCCTACCCTGAAATCCCTTTGCTCCCAGGCCCTGTTTGGGGTGGCAGTGTCCTGTTCCTCTGCAGCGTGACTGCACCACGGTGGCAGAGGGTGGGATGGAGGGACACGATGCAGAAAATTCCCCCTACCTGTTGTTGTTGTTTGCAATTACCTTTTGATGAATGACAAATTATCGTTGTCATTCTGCAGCTTTGTTCTTTTTCTCGTGATGAAAACGCTCTTTTGACAGATACTAATTAGAAACACGCTGTGGTAACGTGTGCAGGTAAGATTTAAAATTTCTTTCTCTGTTTCCTAGGCCTTACTGTTAGAAAAACCTTTTTTTTTTTTATTTTTATTTTTTGGTTAGGAACTATTAAGTTGCATTACTAGACTCTGCCCACGTTGCATATGTGAGAGTAAATTCTGCTGAAAGGGGATTTGTTAGAAGAATTGAAAGGGAGGATGTTCACTGTTCTCAGTTATATTGGAAACAAGCTATAAGGAAACCTTGAAATATCGCTTTAGGAAGAGATAACTTTAGTTCCCTGGAGGAATAAGAGGAGGTGGGAGGTAAGGCTGTCCCTTCTCCGCTGTTTATTGCATCCCTCACAAAAATCCTGATTTTAAGGAATTTTTCTGAGGGGCTGTTTTGAAAGGCAAAATAACAACTGTTCACATGGTCTTTGAACCTGTGAAACTTGTCATGGGTGAACAGTCTGATATGCTGTGTCAAAACAGAGACCTGAGAGAAGGAGAAATATGCTTATTCCTTGGAAAGCATGTACAGGCTTTTCCCAACGTTGCCTTGTTTAGGATGGGAAGGGGGGGAAAAAGAAGTGATCTGAGAACAGCTTGGGTTTTGAAATTTGGAAACAAAAGAGGGGGGAAAAAAATCCTTGCAGGCTTCCTGACAGGCGGGGTGTGTGGTTTTCAGTCAGAAGAGCTGATTCAGATTGCTCTGGCTTTTGCAAGGGAACAACCTAGAGGAGGGAACTGCTCTGAGAGGGTGCAAAGAAGTTTCCTTTCCTCTGGAAGAAGTTGAGCAGACACGGAGCCCTGAGTTGCACGGTGGAAATTCGGTGAGGTGTGGGAAGGACACTGGTTTTCAGCAAAGTATGGTGGCTGTTCAGGGTGTTGTGAATTCAGGAGCAGGAGTTGCCACACTTAAAAGCCGTGTCTCAGTCGTGCTGAGGTCAACAGGGAGCTGCGAGAGCCGTATGAGGAGCGATCTTGGCAGTTCTCAACTGCTTCAAACGCTCAAAAGCCACACCTTGCTACCTTGTAGGATCTCTGTTGATATGTCCCACTGCAAGAGCACTTTGTTACACACAATTAAATGTGTAATATTTTTATAATGCTCGTGTTTTGGAGAAATCAATAGGACCAGTTTGCCTCTGAAAGGACAAGACGCCCGTCGTGGTGACGGAGTCGGACTCGTTGGGAAGCGGTGCTTTGTATCCTCTCAAGAGCAGTGTGCTCTTGTTTTCTCTTGATCAGCAGGATGCTCTCCTGTATGTCAAATGTCTGCGTTGTTTTTGTGATCTCTATCTGGGAAGAGCAAGATGAGGGGGGGGGGAATTTCAGGGAAACAGAATAGGTTTAAAAGCTTTGTATGGGGAAAGCCTGCAGCCCTGCCTTTCTGTCTGAGTGAAAGTGCTAATCACCACCTTAGGGTTGGACACTTTTGTGTTTATGTTTGTGCTTTAAACAATAAATAAAAGAACAGCTTGCCCTTCAGAAGAACATAATGCCTGAGCTGCTGAAATACTCTGGAGCAGAAGGGATGCAATTAACCCTTTTCCCTTTAGCTGGGTTGTGTTTCAGAAGGTAACTCAACATGTCCAGCACATCTGAAATTGCTTACTTGCCAGTTCACTGAAGTAAGGATTTTTCAAGTTGATTGTCTGAAAATCAGAGCTCTCCTTCCTCCCATCATTGCCTTCCCCTCCTTCCCTGTTTCCTGAGCTGCAGTTTCCAAATATTTAATAGGACTAGTACTGATTACCCTTTTTTTGTTTGTTTTTTTTAAACTTAAACAGCAGCCATTGAGTAGAAAAGTTTATTTCCCATCACTCTTGCCCAAGGCTATAGAGAATAGATCTTGGAAGTTTAGGCACTTGTCCAGGCTTTTCAGAAGAATTTTCAAGAGCTGCTTTTTGCTTTTGATGCAGCAAAGGAATGGGAATGACTTGAAAGGACTGTCAGAACAACCACCTCTTCCTCTGATTCTTGAGTATTTTGCTTTACTGACCAGGTGCTCAAGTAGCACAAATCAGTTCTGAACTGTTCTCTCAGACAGTTTTGGTCTGATTCACTGAAAATGGGCCGAAAGGAGACAGGACCTGAAATGTTTCCAACTTCCCCCCCCCTCCTTGACTCTCCTTGAAGTATGAGAATTAATGTGAGAAAGTGTCTGTAGCTCCCGCTGGGTCAAATAGAGGTTGAGATAAAAATACCTGTCTCTGTGTGTGTATTGTAATATTGATCGTCATGTGGTAAATAATTCCTTGGCAGCAGGATTGCCAAGTCTGATGCTTTCCACTTCATTTGTAAGTTTTTGGTGCAGTCTTGCTGCTGGCTCCGTGCTCAGACCTGCTCTTTGGGCTCTGATGGGTATCTGCTGCATTACTTCCTTCTGACCAGCCTTTCCTTTCCGATAAACTGTCATCCTCTGGGTTGGTTAAGCTGACTGGATCTGTTAGTTCAGAGCTGCTCTCTTTTTGTTGTGACACTTTAATAAATTCCTGGTCTCCACGAGGACCCATTTCTGTCTCTCACCTCTCCCAGCACGGGTGTGCACGTCTTCGCACCAAAACAAAGATTGCTGCCCGGCCTCTTTTTTTTTGAATTTCTTTGTTTTTTACCTGTTCCATTATAAACATCTTTTTTAAGTGGTGTTACCCAGCACAGTCATTCCTGTCACTTGGGGACCTCACCTTTTCCGAGCAGACCGGGAAGTTTTCTGTCAAAGGCAGTGTGTGCCCTTCACAGATCCGGGGGCGCTTCGCGAGTTCAGGACTCTCTCCGTGCCCTAAATTGCTGGTTAACTGGGGAGGAAATGAGGAGACCGAGTCCTGGTTTCTGAATGTGAAGCTGAATGAAGCTGGCATGTGGTAAAGCAAAGCACTGTCGGCTCAGATGTGTTTTCTTAACATGGAACCAACCAGCCTTGCACAAATACCGTGGTTTTCTCTCACAACAGCGGCGGGGCCGGTGGAGCTGTCGGGCGGCTGAGGCGAGGCCTGGGGCTATCCATCAGCTCTGCTCCCCACAGGAGTCTACCTTCAAGCTGCCAGTGGGAAAGGAGGTGTTTTTTTTTTTTTTTGTCCTCCTGTCCAGATCCTTTTTACCTGTGCTTTTTTCCCCTGTGTTCATTTGCCCTTGTCTTTCTCAGACCTGGTTTAAGGGTAGTTGTGCCCCTCGGTGCGGTTTGTGTTGGCAGCAGATGTTTGGCTGGGGTGACTTGATGTTGTTTGGCCAGGCCAATCATAACTACAGGCAGAACAACTGCTTTTTTTTTTTTGGGGTGGCTGTAGTGGCACAGGGAAGATTAGATTCTTCCTTTAACTTCAGATTGGCAGCTGGCTTTGCTGTAAAACAAGTGGTGGTGGTGGGGAAGGATGTGGGGTGCTATAATTAGTTCTGGGTTTGCAGAGCTTGGTGAAGCCTTCCTTCTGAAGGAAAGAGTCTCACCAAGGCTTTGTTGAATGTAGAGTAGTCTGGGTCCAGAGGGAGGTTTGTTTTGATGCAATCCTCCAGCCTGATTCTGGTCTGGTGAGCAGTTCCTGCCCGTACGAGTTTCCTCCTCGTGAGGGGACGAGCAGATTTATTGCTGCTGGTGGTCCCTGTGTTTGAGAGGTGGTACCTGTTGAGTATCATCAGCTGTTATTTTTTTGTCTACCTTGAGAAGTGTCTACTGTTATAAAAGACTTTCTGAATGCAACGAAATTAAAAATACGTCATTCAGGTTTAAGCATCTAGGAATGTATTAGTTCAGGTGGTTCCTCTTGCTTCCCTTTGTCTAACTCCTCTTTTTGTTTGTTGCAATGGGTAAAGTTCATTGTTTAATTTTTAATCTAAGTCCTCTAAGGAAAGATTTCTTATCGTAGGTTAATTATAAATATATTGTCTATAATAATTTAAATATTAAGTAGTACACACTTGTTAAGAAACACAGAGCACTTTGCTGAAGAAACACACTTGCCCAGAAGGCTGAGGTTCCAGGTGTTCTAATACTAAATCACCTCTTAACAGCAGTTGCCCATTCCACAGTTCCTTCAGGGAGGATATTTTAATTTTAGTTCAGTCAACCAGGTCAAACAGTTGATAAGTTCTACTGCAGTTACAAAAATCTGAGCCTGAAAAGATATTGTGTGTCATGTCCCCCCCTGCCCCAGATGAAAATTGATTTTTGAGAGAATGAGGTCTTTTAAGATAGTGATCTTTCAGAAAATGGTGCTTTTCAAGAATCAGGTGAGGTTAAACTTAGCACAGCATGCTTAAATCCACTTTTTCCTGGTGAGTGCAGCAAGTTAACTTGAAAGGCGACTTGAAAGATGTTTTTCCGAATTAAAATCTTATTTTGTACGTATCTCTCTGTACACATCCGCTACAAAAACAACCCAAAACTTTCACTTGGATAACATCAGGGAGACAAAAACAACTGTCTTTTATGGCTCCAGTTCCTTCTAATTCTCCCCTAATGATGAGCTCTGAGTGAAAGGTGCCGTGCCTGTGTTCGGCTCACCCAGCTGGACCCGCTGCTTTCCCACGGAGCGATTTGTTAGAAATCCAGCAGAGCAACCTGTTGCATCCCAGGCTCTCCAGAAGTACCACCCAGAGGATGAGCAGGAACTCTCCTGCTTGCTCTGCCGTTCCAGTGCTCTTCTAAATAAAACTGCGACAGAAATTGCAGTTGCCAAGCGATAGGACTCGGCACAGCCTGGCTGGTTCTGTACCCAGACTGTTCTGTTAACCAGGATTGCAGCGTTGGTACATCATGGACAGTGATTCTGGGCAGTGTCTAAAACCACCTACAGGGTTGGAAATCCAATGTCTCGGGCAGCATATCAATGTAAGATGGACACTGTGGGCTGAAATGTCACCTGGAACTTAGAAGTTTGGGAGTAAACCACTGTTGGCCCTTTTTTATTAACAAGGTGTATATTGAGGGGTTTTTATTTATTTATTTTTTTTTAAAATTTTCACTGTTTGACAGCGAGAGTCAAATAACTGCTGATCAGAAGATCTGTGTAGATAGGCTGAAAATCCTAAGCCCAGGATCGGAAGCTTTCCTTTATCTTGAGAGAAATGAAACTCCCGGAGCTCTGGGACCTGACTGTGCCTGAGGGGCTCTGGTTTTCCATGCTTAACCCTGTTTACCTGGTAGCTTCTCACGTGTGTGCATTAAGGGTGCTTTGTTTGTGGAGAGACTCTCCTTGACTGGTATCACAGAGCTGTTCTGTTTTCTTTTTCCGTGGTTATTGTGCTGTGATGTCTCTCAGACAATAAATACCGTGTGAACGCTGCCCTGGTGGTGGAAAGGGCACTTCCCTTGGCTGGGCCGTGTTTGTGACGCTAAAAGCGAGTCCAAAGCATCCAACTGACCAGAAAAGTGAGCTCACATAAGAACTCCTCCTGGTACAGCTCCTTTGGTTTATATTTGCCTTAAATTGTCTTCTGGTGCAGCTGTTTTTGGTTGATAAGACCTGAACTGCTCCTTACCTTGGCTCTGGCACTAACCCAGGTGCTTTACCTCGTCTTTGGAGAGGAAGGTTCTTTTTTTTCCGTCTAGTTAGCTCATGGCTGGAAAGCCCCACAGCACCTGCATATATGTAATTTAATACCTTTAAAGCCCTTTTTGGGGATTGCAAGTTGGTCATATTTTAACTGCCTTGAGTGAGCAGGTTGCAGCATGACCGGTGTGATTTTTAAGCTGAGGAGCTGCCATGTGAAGGGAGGGGAGGGAGGGCTCTGTGTTCTATTAAATAAAGTTTGACAGCACTGACTTTTTCTTCTGAGCAATCAGATAATCATTTCTTAACGCTGTGTTAAGTCTCTGTTTGGGTGGAAATGCAGGACTGATGGAAGTCTTCGTTCAGTTTGTTAAAACACAACCACTGCTGTGGAAGGCCAGGGAATGTGGGATTTCTGTGTTCCATTGCTTAAGAGCTGGTTAGCACAGCACAGCAGGGCTGTGTGTGTTGCATATTGTTGAGTAATTGCATCAGACTTTTAATTTTTTTTTGTTGTTTTTGTGGATCTGTGACTTGCCATTAAATCCTTTGCTCACCGTCGTGGATGCAATTGCATGTTATGATGCTGCTCTGTCAGTTGGCTTCTAATGAAGCCTAAATGATGTGGCCTGATAGGCCAGCCACTTTTTGAAAATAATAATTAAAAATAATCCCCCAAAAACTTCAAAGAGTGACAGGTTTCTTTCCTAGATTACTGCAGGGTGGCAACCCAGCAGGCAGCTAAGGAGAGTAAAGTCTCCTTAAATGTGAATTGCTGGGCCCAGCCAGATGATGAATTTTCATTCTGAAAGGATTTGGCTGCTTATCCCAGCTACCTAAGTGTATATCCCATAGGTTCCTGTCAGCCAATTGCTGAGTCACTTGGATGTTCAGACATCTGTTTTAAAAAACAAATAAATAAAATCCCGCACGCTGTTTTTTTCTTAAAGGTGGAGAAGAACAGTTCCCAGGAGAGACAATTTTTTGTTAAGCTCTATTGTCATCACAGATTGTGAAACATAAATTCAGTGTTATAAACAGCTTGTAATTTCAGTCTTCCACCATTTTTGCTTCAGCAGGCATTAGGCTGAAGCTGCTGCCATTGGGTTTAAACATTATTATCACCATTAAAAAAGTGTTTTACTCCCATAGTTATTGATCATAACAGGCCACCTACTCACTTGTGTCTCAGGTGTTTTGTGTAAAAGGCGCACTCTCATTTTGTGACGCTGTCAGGGAAGTTACAGTGCAGGGTAAGAAAGTGCAGAGGCTTGAAGTTTGGGTGTCCTCCTGTGAGGAGGGAGCTCATCTTCAGTCAGTGAGTTTCTTCTGTGGGTTTTTTGTTGTTTAACTTAGATTTTTGTCACAGGCTTGCAAACTTGACCGTACTTCAGTGTGTTGCAGTGTAGTTTATGGAATTATCCTGGACTTACATTCAGCTGGTGCTTCAAACAGAGCACCTTGGGGGGGTTTGAGTGTTCAGCTCCAGCCAGGAGGTTCACACAGTGGCTTTGACACATTCTGGGAATTACTAGGGGAGGATTTTGCTCTAAGGTTGATATTCCAGTTACCTCTTGGTCTTCTTTTCTTCTTCTTTGGCAGAGAATCTCACAGGCATTGCCCCTCACCCGGGCGCTACAGAGCGGGGTTAAAAGTTAAAAGTTTGGTGTTTCTTCTCCATGTGCTTTGGTAGCCAGGGGTTCTGGGGTGGTGACTTGTCATGAGGACACTTTCACGTGGGCTGGGCTAAATGCAGACCCACTTGCTCTGGTGAGCTGTGCAGAGAAGGCATCAATCAGTGTTGTTAAAGGGGATTCAGTTCGCTTTGTTGGCTCCATCTTTGCTAAGCTGCTGTTCCTGTTGACATTCAAAGTAAAATGTTGGCTGGGAGAAAGCGAGCGAGATGAGGGACAAAAACGTGATTTATTCTGAAATTTTATTTGTGTAAACTTATGGGGAAGTTGGAGGAAGTTCATGGAAAGCAGCAATGCCAGAGATATCTTTAGCCAGTGACAGCTGAAAACTGCAAGAGCAATAAGGCAGAGACAGTTTGAGTTTTGATGTGGGTTGTAGCCCTTTTTTGTGTTATTTTTGTGAATGTTTTGTTCTGGTCAACTTGGTAACACAGTGGCCCTTGGATTTGGAGTATATAGTTAGTAGAGTGGGAAAAGAGAAAATTAAAGTAGGATGTGTGTGTTTTTCTAAGGGCTGTGGGAGACAATGGGGACGTGTGTGGAGAAGTTGCCTTTTAAAGTATTTGCACCAAATTTGACTGCCCTCTTTGCGACAGCGCTTTTTCCTTCCAGATCTGGGCAAAAATAATTCTGTGAAAGCTTGATAGGAGTGATGAGTGCCATGAGGTAAATTAATGATAGTAGACTATATTTCTCAGAAATTACAACCTACATGGCAATGCAGCCTCCAGTCCCGTGAGTGTTTGGAAGATCACAGTGGTCTGGCTTTGTCCTCCAAGGCCTAAATTGTAATTAAATGGGAAAAAAAAAACCCTTAGATATGTTATCAAGAACATTCTCAGAACTTGCATTCGAATGGAAACAGTTGGTTTTTGTTTGGGTTTGAGTATTCCCTTTCGTGTCTTGAAAGCCAGAGATGGCAGCGTTGTGCTGGTGCCGGGGAGTTGAAATTCAACTGTGGACTTGTTGAGCAGAATCTGCAATGACTGACATTTCCTGGATAGTGGGGTGCCTTTTGTCTCTACCCCCCCACCCTGACAAATGCAGCTTCCTAAAATCTTGGTAAATGCAGAGGGGTTCATGTGGCACATTCGGCAAAGAGCAGCAGTTCAGTGGGGAGGGAGGCAGCTGGAATCGCGACGGAGATTCAGTTCCCTCCTTTTTACTGGTTCTGACATCCCAAGAGGTAACACAGAAGCGGCTTCC
The DNA here is from genome assembly GCF_003031625.1 of Empidonax traillii. Lineage (NCBI taxonomy): Eukaryota > Metazoa > Chordata > Aves > Passeriformes > Tyrannidae > Empidonax > Empidonax traillii. The sequence goes on along the minus strand of NW_020955229.1, from coordinate 2,395,961 downwards.
CTGGGAAGAGATCTAGTGATTGATGTGACACATACAGGATAGGTGAGCTTAGAGAGTACAGAAATTTTGTGGGAGGTTGTGTAAGTACATTAAAGACACTAAAATATATATTTCATTCATAGTGTCACTACGGAGGCAAAACCAAGAGCTCAGTGGGTGGTGGAATCCTGTGTTAATGTAAAGTGTCATAAGCAATCTCTCCAACCACTGATTTCTGTGAACTCCACATTTAATTTCTTTGCAGAGTATGCAATTAAAGAATCCTGAGACTTCAGTAGTAATTTTTTTTTTTCCTCTGGGTCTGCAAATGGTGCAACTGTGCTGAAACTTTCCATGGGCTCGCAGGGAAATGGTGGTTGCTGAGCTGTTCCTTGTCAGTCTTTCTACCTTTGCCTTCCGTGTTATTGAGTGGAACTAGAGGAACAAACCAGGCTTAAGCCCAGGCCATGGGCTGCAGTCCCTCTCTGCTCAACAATGACTAAATAACACTTAAAGATGATTTTTCTTCGGGGCTGTGTGACAGTCCTGATGGTGTCCTTAAAACAAGCATAATGCTTAGGAGTAAGAATGAAGAGAGAAATTAAGGTCAAGTTATGCTTCTCCCTGTTTATATTCTGCATGGGCATCACATTTTTTTTTTGTATAATGTGGGGATGAGGATGCTGTCATCGGCTGGAATTGGTCTTTAACTTTCAAGTGTCTTAAAGGAATTTTTTTTGGAGCCCTTGGGTTTTTTCCAACGTGCCAGACGACCCCCTCTGTGGAGTTGATCCAGTAGGTAGTAAACATGTCAATATGCAGGCCATGATAAGTTATGCAGATCTAAATCCACCCCATGCCATAAACATGTTCTTTGTTGTTGCGAGAGAGGGCTGGGAGCTCTGGAGATGATTGCCTGAAAAAGGATGCTGCCTGCTGGGAATGTGGGATGAGGGCAGCTGGACTGCAGCCACATTCAGTAGCTGCTTTTGGGCTCTTTCTTTATAAGGACCTGCCATAGATTAAAACTGAAAAACACATGATGAAAAGGAAGTGGCTCTGTTGGGAATAAATAACAACACTGTGCTGATCTCCCGGAAGGACCCACAGCTCTGAGCTGACATTACTGAGGGGTGATGTGGTCAGGCCTCTTTCATTAGAGGAGTTTGGAGAGCGCGGTGTTCCCGTGTTGGGGAACGTCAGCTCTTTGCTGCCCAGGGAGCAGCAGTAGCTGCCTGGGAAAGCAGAGCTCTCCTTGCACTGGAGCGTGCTCAGAAAAGCCATTATTGGCCAAGTGAGCTGTGGTGGTGTGAGCAAAGCCACTCTCTAAAAGTAGAACCAGCCACAATTGTTTTTTTGTATTAAGCCTTGTAGTTCCTTCTTTGTGTGGGGAACCATCCAGCACTGATGGTGCCATACTGTGCTTGTTACCACTGTGCAGAATTTCAGGGTGTAGGAGAAGTTAAGCAACCTCACGGGCCTCCTTTAAAAAAAGAACCCTTCTGGACCTTGTGGATCACAGGCTTTATCCTCAGAATGGGTGTTGCATCCCCAGGGCAGGAAAACAACATGGAATTAGAACAATTTCCGCACCTTTTCAGCAACCAGTGCAGGGGGATACTCTTCTTAAAATGGAAATGCTGAAGGTATCCAAGCTCCTCGTTTAAGACATCTCTACTGTGAAGTAAAGGAAACAATTTTCACAGAAGGGAAATCACAAGAGGGGAAACAAAGGGAAATCAGAGCACGCTGCAGGTTTACAAACCAGGAGAAAGGTGAGCGGGAGTTGACGTCGAGGTTGCTGGTGAGATGGTCGTGGCAGGTTGTCTGTCCTGATTCCCTTTCAGAGACCTGAAGGCTGCTCAGGCTGAGCAGCCTCTGTTGCCAGGGAAAGCCTGACCCAGACTGGTGTTGAAAAGGCCTCAGGCTTGCGAAAGGGATGTGCTGGATTGGCTGGTGACTCAGAGCTGCCTTGGTGCTGCTTTGTCTGAGACTGGTGTTGAGAAAGCCCAGATAGTGGTGGTTGCTCCACCTTTAGCTTCTGACTGGTTGAGAGGGTATTGTGCAGTGTAGTACAGCCTTTTAATGGTATCTAAAAAAGTAGAGGGTCAAAGGCAAGGCTTAAAATGTCAAGGAGTGTGGTTTTTTTGTAAAAAAGAAAAACATAAACAGTTGTGTTTCTTTAGAACTTCTAAATGAAGTAACTTGGATGAATACAAAATTGGAAGCGAGGACCGCACTGTGATGAAATAGCTTCTTGTAGGAAATGAATCCTTATTGGAAACAGTGGCTGTGTGAACCGTCAGTGCTGCCCTGTAACACCTTAGTTAGATAGTGAATGAACTGGGGTGAATTCAGGTGCAGCTGGGAGGTGGTGAGGCAAGCACAAGCTGTGGTAGAGGGTGGATGTTGGACACGAGGCTTTCTGCTGCTCTGTGCGTCATGGCATGACATTTTGGAGGAAGAAGGGTTCTTTCCAAACACTGGCAACAGGCAAGTCCTTTTAGGAGTCCCCAGTGACCTGAAGTAACTCGTGGATGTAGGGGAGGAGTGAAGAAGCTGCTGCCTGGAGTAAATGACTGTTTGGTGGTAGGTGGTGATGAACTGGCAGGTGTTTATCGAGGTGGCAAGGCATTCTCCGTGTCAGGATGGGGTATGATCCAAATCAAACCATAGCTGAAGTTGAGAGGACTCCACTGGGTCAGTGCACTCCGAGCTCCGTGTTGGAGCTGGCCCGGGCTGTGTGTGCTCACAGTCCTGCTCCGTGGTGTCCCAGCTGGAACACCCCTCACACAGGGACTTGCCAGGAGGTTCTGCCAGGTCAAGGACCAGGAATTGCTCTCATCATATGGACCTGTGACGTGCAGTCATTTCTCCTAGTGGTTCGTTGACCCCATCTCAGTTACATGACCAGGCTTGCCCATGGGATGCTCCCTGAAAAAAGGAGCAGAATTGGACCTCTTGTTGGATACCAGGTGAAGCTCAGGACTTCTGGACTAGAAATCTGCTCCCAGGGAGTCATTTGTGTTCGTCTGGGTAAAGAGTGCATTTCTTCTCTTCAGTGTTTTACTGTACTGGGGAGTGATCTTTTTAACAAATAAATATTTTTATCTTTAAAAAAAACACAATTTCTGACTCAGAATTAGGTGCTTAGTTTCGAATAAGTCTAATAAATGATAGGCACTTTTAAGGAAAGGGTTGGAAATCTGTAAGGAGCTGAATGGAAACAGCATGAATCTGACTATTGGTAATTATCCTGGGTGTTTATAATCTGCCCAGAACTAGTGGGGCAGGGTAATAAACAGCTGTTGCATTTTTATTTTCTGTTAGTGAGCAAAATAAATACATCATAGTTAATTTCCAGTTCTGAACTGAACATGAAACAAAGGCCAGTTATCCCAGCCATATTAAAAAAGTTCTCTAAGCTGGGATATCCAAAACTGTTAAATGGAGTATAAATGCTCTAAAGAGCATTTTCTGTGCACTTCATTGTGTCTGACAGAGCAGTTTGTATTGTAAGTCCATATAGGCTTTCTCTAAAATGGGATCCAAAGAAAACACAGCACAGCCAGATGGAAATTGGAGTTGACTTTGAGCTCTGATTAATTTGTTTTTCATATAATCCTTTTCAGGGCAGCGAGAAAAACGTGAGAAAAAGATGATGTACTGTGGTATAATTAACTCTGGCAAACAATGTGAACTTGAAAGAGATTTCTTTTAACAAAAAAAGAATCTGCTTTAATGGGAATTGTTTTTCCCAAATGTCGAGATGGACAGAGATGCTTTATCCTGCTCCGCGTTTGGGTCTCTGCAGTTCTCATTATATACGTGGAGTCCTGCAAAACATAACTCACTTCATGAACTAATGAACTAATAAGTTCTTAAAACATCAGCAGCTGCTCATCTGTGATCAATTCCCAGTATTGGACCCCACTGGACTTCATCCTTCTCCGTGTTAAGGGGATGAGGTTTCATGGCTGAGGCGAGCGAGTGCAAACTTCTGCCATAAAGCTCCAGAAATGTCCCTGATTTATAAAAAGCATTAAATATCTAAAATTAAGTAACTTTCAAGCTGAAACAATCATAAAGCTTAAAAGCAGTATGACTTTGAAAGCCCAGCCTCAAACAGAGACGTGAACAGATATATAATGCTTTAGTTAACGTTGCTGCCATTTCTCTTACAAATTGTTCTTTAGGGTATTGTAACTCAGCTGTTTTTAAACCCATCACTCTGGAACCTTGCCTGCAAAATGTCAGCACAAGTGCAAATTTTATTTCTTTAACAAAATAAAGGGCTTGGAGCAGTTAGGCTTTCTAAACTTTTATGGCAGGAAAATAAATGTCTCTCCTTTTGCTTTGCCGTAGCGGGAGCTGTGACGTTCACCTTGTCCTGCCAGCAGGTAGAGACAGAAACCAAAATGGTTTAATGGGGAAAAAAAACTCTCTGTGTGTTCCAACTTGCCTTTTGAAAACAGGAGAAGCCCAGTGTTGGAATGTCAGCACCCCCATGTTGAGGCTGGGCTGTGCTTTGGGCTGAGGGCACTGTCCCTGGAGGGGCTGTGGAGGAGAGATGGTGGCTTTGGAAGACAATTTCAGAAGTTGGAAGCAAGATGTGGGGACCAACCAGCTCATTAAAGGAATTAAATCTGGGATGAGGTTGTCTTTCCTACAGGTTCAGGAGAGAGAGGCGTCACTTCTGCACTAACGGGTGCGTCTCTTACCAGATCTCCTATCTTGGAGCTCTTTAAATTCCCCCTCTTCCATCTGGCTTCGAGAGCTGGGCAACACCAACCCATCCGCTCTTCTTGTGCTTCCCTGAAGTTGTTCAAGCCTTGACACACGCATATTCCAGGCAGTAGCATGCCATTTTTTTTTGTAGTCAGTATGTACTCTGATGGGGATTTCCTGTCTCACTGGTCAGGATGACCAAGTGTTACTGCTGGTACATTAGTTTTGTTGTTTATTCTTTCTTTTTGAAGGTCTAGGGAATGAACTTCCTTGCACATAGTTGCTTCAGTGCAGCAAGTCACATTTAATAGCCTCTGCTTTCAGCTTGAATCTTTACAGAAGGAAGATTAAGTAATAGTTTGTGTAGAAACATCTGTTTCCTAACAGAGATCTCGCCCTATTTTATTTTTTTTATGTTGTCCCACTAACCAGAAAGTCCTTTAGTCTTTTAAAGACTTAGAAGTCTTTAAGTCCTTGTTGGGTATTAGAGTTGCTGTGGTTTTAGCTTGCTCATGTTCTGGATCCTTTGTTAGCTTAAGTTATTAGCCTTAGATAAGTGTTGTGGGATGGAAGGGCTGCTTTCTATTGTCAGCGCAATTTCTGAATCTCTGGACAATTTGTCTGGGTTAGAATTTAAGTTTTTTGGCTCCAGTGCTTGTTTAGACCTTTGCCTTGTCTGAGGAAAAGATGTTGTTAAAATAATTAAGCCTAGGGTGCATTAAAAGAGAACCTTTCCACAAAATTGAATTGCTTGGGGTTTATTTGAGTTTTGGGTTGCTTAAATAAATTGGCTTTTTTGCTTTGTTTGCTTACAAGCAACTTAGTATCTATTATGGGGAGTCTTTTTTTTCCATGTTTTCCGTAGAAGGCTGGCTCTGAGGGTTTTGAAGAACAACAGCTCTCTACGCTCTGTAGCTCTTTGTTTCACATCAAAGTGCCGTTTATTTGTCTTAATTATTGCATTATTGGTACACAATTATTGCAGCCCCTTTAGCATTGTTATACATGTCTAATATGGAAAGACCTAATCTATGGATTTATTAGGGAATAATCCTTTGGGTCATTGTTTTCTTGAGAGTTCACTGAGTTCACTCCGCTGTTTTCAAGGGGAAATTCCTCACTGTGATATTGTGTGTTCTTGTAAATAAATTTATCCTGTGTTTCTTAGAACTCGAGGCCTTTTCATGTGTTGGTGCCAAAATTAGTGAAACTTGGTTTACTGGAACACGCAAACAGGAATTCAGTGCGTTGCTACAATCCAAGCACTTTGTTTTCTTCCCAGTCCCAGTGCAGGAAGTGCTGACCAGCTTTCCATGGAGTTAGTATTGTTGCAGGACTAGTATTCCAGGAATTAGGGGCTCGTGATCCTGGGAAGAAAGAGTGATTTGAGGCCCGTGTTGTAACTTTCTGGGGAGCGTCCCCTTTGTGTCTTAGGAGGGGTGGGGAGTAAATCAGCAGCGTAATGAGCAGGGAACCACTTTCTGTACCACCTGTTTGGTTGCAGGGATGTGGCTGCAGCCCCGCTCTGCTCACATGAACCACGGTCTGATTTGAAGCAGCGTGTGCAGGTTCATCTGTGCGCTCCTCAGTGCAGCCCTTGTCATCAGCAGCAATAAACCAGCACTTCTCTGTGTGCTGCAGAGCACAGAGGGAGCTGCCATCCCTGTGCTGCTCCTGGCAGTGATAGGTTCGGTGCAGATGTAAATCAAGCACTCAGTTTCTATTTTAACACTGCAACCTAATTAAGAAGTTAAAATTTTTCTGGCCGCCGGAACATCATCCTGCTTGTGTTCCAGTTTCAGAAAGGCTTGGAAGCGCTTTATTTACCGACTTCTCTTTCTCCTCTTGCCTTCCCAGTTTGCGGGCCAAACGTCGACATTCGCAACGACATCCACGAGCTCAAGCGCCTGGAGAACTGCACGGTGATCGAGGGGTTCCTGCAGATCCTGCTCATCTCCAAAGCAGAGGATTACCGCAACTTCCGCTTCCCAAAGCTCACCGTCATCACCGACTACCTGCTGCTGTTCCGTGTGGCGGGCCTGGAGAGCCTCAGCGATCTCTTCCCCAACCTCACCGTCATCCGGGGCAGGAACCTCTTCTACAACTACGCCTTGGTGATCTTCGAGATGACGAACCTCAAAGAGATCGGGCTCCACAACCTGAGGAACATCACCCGCGGCGCCATTCGCATCGAGAAGAACTCCGACCTGTGTTACCTCTCCACGGTGGACTGGTCTCTCATCCTAGATGCAGTGTCCAACAACTACATCGTTGGGAATAAACCTCCGAAGGAATGCGGGGACTTGTGCCCGGGAACGATGGAAGAGAAGCCGCTGTGCGAGAAGACATCCATTAACAATGAGTACAACTACCGCTGCTGGACCACCAACCACTGCCAGAAAAGTAAGATCTCAGTAGCTACTGTGTTTTTGTTACCTCTCCTTGAAGTGAAGGTTTAGTTTTGTGGGTTTATTTTAAGCTCTTTAGCAACTGAAACTTTTGCTCTAGTTGTGTTTAGTTAACGCGAGGTACCCAGTTACCACACAAATAGATTCCTCCCCAGCCTGTTAAGGCTCATCTAACTTGATTTAAAAAGCAAAACCCAACAACAAATCAACAGCTGTAAAACCAAAACCCAACAAAAACTCCCTGCTTTCCCCATGGAAAAGATATAAAGTACAAGTATAGAACTAAAGCCATTCTAGCAAAGCTGGAGCCAGTTTTAGCTCCCCTGGGGACTCTGGCAGGGGGTGGCCGTCGAGTGCCATCTCCTCCTTGCTGAGGGGACGTTCCGTGTGTGCCAGAGCCACTGCTGTAATGAAGCTGCTGACGGAATTACTCTGACTGCTCTTTGCTTCCCTTGGATGCACCTTCTGAAATCCCCGCAGTGGTAAATTCTGTACATAGGATCTTGTTTACAGACGTCAGTTTGTGGAGCACAGTCTGCAGAGTCAAAGAGTCAGTGGACATCGTGGCTCCTGGTGAAGTCACCCCTGCCTGTTTTGTGCTTGTCTTCGTGATGGCGAAGTATTAGCAAAAACAAAACCTGATCTCTTCTCGCTTTTTAAAAATAGAGTAAACAAGCACATAGTTTACTCAGATAACACGGTTCCATGGCAGGCTTTTTGAGTTCATCCTGCAGCTTTAGGAAAGCTGAGCCCTGCAGTAGCAGTAGGGCTTAATTACAGGCAGTCGTCACCGTGCCTCAATTCCACGTGGCACCTTGGCCAGAGCTGCCATAATGACAGGAAGCACCACAGTGGGAGAGAAGACGGGACCGGTATCCTTTGGGTTGCCTTCAGTTGGGGATGTTGTTTTCTCTAAAGTGGCTCATCAGTTGCTTGGGAAGCCCTCCTCCTGTTCAATTAGAGCTGCAATTAGAGCAGCTCGCAGGGCAGTTTCAGTCAACACATGCCAAAAATACCTCTGGAAAAAGGCATTTGGAGTATGTGCTTTTATCAATACTTACAGAAAATAAAGTTTGTTTTTTAAACACAGGAAAGAACCCCCCCCTCAGCCTGTTACTGGGAGACTTTGTGCTTTGGCCAGGGTGAGGGGAGTGTTGTTGTGCAATGTTAGGCTTCCTCAGGCCAAGTTTGTGTCTTCATTAACAGACTGACTGTCGTCTACAGAGGGTGACCAAGGTGATTCCTGTGCAACCTCCCTGCCTTCAGTGGTTTGAATGGATGTAACCAGAGGGTATTTAATGAGATACAGGGACTTACTTGCTTTCTGTTGTGTGCTCTGGCTGTTTGAAGTACACAGAAGTAATTGCAAAAAAACCCTCTTTGGCTTCTAGGGGAATGTTAAAATAATTTGGATCCCAAATGCACACCTGAGAAGAAATCTGTTTAGATAAAATGAGGTCACAGTTAGACTGTGATAGCAAGACTTTGAAGGCAAACGTGTAGATAACGTTTGGTTTCCCTCTATGCTTTCATCTCCTTTCATGGGAGATTGTGAAGAAGAAAGCAAGTATTGGAAAAGAGCCTTGGAAGGCCTGTTAAGAGCTTTAAAAAACCAGTTAGATTTAGAGTATCTTAGGATGCAGAGCATATAGAGAAATGATCAAGTTCTAATCAATAAAAAGAGTGAGAAAATTTGGAGCTGTTTTAATTTGTTTGTTGTCATAAGCCACTGACTTGGAGGAAGAGAACTTTAAATTTGCCAGCCATTCATCTAAAAAAGAAAACAACCCCAAAGTACTCCTGTTCCGAAGGAAAACAAGGGAGGTACAAATGTGCAGTTGCTCCAAAGGAAGCTTTTTGTCTCCCCTGTTTGATTGCCTGGGTGCTTTGGCCGTGAACTCCTGATCCAGAGAGGACTCTCGCGGTGCAAAATCACCCAAGACACGAAAAAGAATGGAAGCAAGGACTTGTCACTTACTGAGCGTTTCAGTCTGCGTTTTCCTACCAGTAGAGAGATGACACCTCTGTTATTTTCCAGGGAATATTTTTCTAGCGTAGTGTCTAATTTAACCCTGACATTCTCCTTGTGCGTCACAGTCATGTTCAGCTGAAAATGTTGTCTGTCACTCAGGGTTCCTCCATGCCTTTTTATTTTCCTTTGCACTGGCTCTGTGGAGGAGTGTGTATTAAATCTCTCTTGTCCTTGTTTAGGTTTGATGCTGAAAGATCCTGAAGCTGGTGGGTAAATGTTGTGTGGGAACACTCGGTACTTTAAGTAGCCCGGCTTCTGTTTAATTTTGCCGTGGAGTGGAAGTTGTTTTTTTTTTCCCTTCTTTCTCTCGCTCACAAACAAAGGAAGAAGCTCGTGCTTCCTTCCATATAACTTGTGCAGGAACAATGCTGAGGGAGGAGGGAGGGAAGGATGTGCTGTGTGTTTGGCTTAGAATAATCCATGGGCGTTCGTGTAGAAGAGCGAGCGACAAAGGAACTGCAACTTGAATTTGTTTTTTATGTTTAAGGTTGAGCACAAAGCGTCAGCGGCTTTGCTGCCAGTTTGGTTGCCCTGGTTTCTGTGTAGTGTACATTCCTTTACCTCGGAGTGCCCCAAGGCAGCAGCAATACTAGTTTGCTCTCTTTGGAGCTGCAGCACTGTTGTGTTGGGCTTGGCACGCTCTCATCTCTCTGACTTGCACCTACTTTTATTTTGGTGTATCAAATACCAGCTGTACCTCCCTGGAGCTGCTGGTCCACGTTAGAAGAACCCTTCAGGATAAAAGGAGAGGACTGAAGTTGTTTGTTTGCAGCGCCAGTTGTGCTTTGGGGCACAGGTGGAGGCGGAAAAGACGGAAACTGAGCATCCAGACATACAAATAAGATTATGGCCTTCTGTGTTTTTCTGTTTTTCTGGCAGTTGTGACTGCTGGAAAGGGTTCTGGAAGCTGCCTGCCCCTTGCTAAGGGATTGGTGTGAGAGCCAGAAAAACTGTACCCCTTGCAAGCCTTGTGTCTGATGACACATTTGCTTTGCCTGTCCAGTGGTCTGCTGCAAAGAAAACTTGGGTTGTTTTCTGTATTCCTCTTGCTGATGACTAAGTTTTGAGGTCTGTTCCCTTGGTCACTGGGCCTTTCCAAGCCTGCAGACACCAACTGTAAATTACACCCCTGAAAGCCTGCCTGGAAGTTCAAGATCTCTTGTCCACCATAACCCTTGTGCTGTTTTTCAAGCAAGTCCAGCTAACGCTTCCTAAAACACTTTTGGGATTGCTGGGGCCGTAAGAAATGATCTGGGTAAACTTAATTGGGAAAGTAATAGCACAAGTGGCAGTTAGCTGTAGAGGTGATATATGGTGTATGGGTGGGATTTTTTTGTTGTGCTTTCTAAACTTCACCTTAACTGGGGGGATAATGGACAAATAATTAAGTTGGAGGAGCTCTCTGTCAAGCATTAGCTGAAACCCTTCCTTTCATACTCAAAGAAAGATGAGGGGTCTGGTTCTGGGGGGACACACTTAGTATCTGTGTGGAAGGGGGATACTGAGTTCAGCTGCTGCTTCTGTGTGAGGGAATGAGAGCACAGTGTGGATCCTCCTTTTGTGAGGGAGCAAATTACAGCAAATTATAGCTCCCTGTTCCCCAAAGAGGTGGAATAGCCATGTTTCCCGTGAAAGCAATGATGGTGAGTATCTGACGTGCATGAGGGAGCTTTAAGATTAGATTTGCCACTGGCATAAAAAAAAAAAAAGGAGGTGTAAATTGGCCTTGGAGAGAGAACATGGGTTAGGGCCATGAGCATCAAGCACTTGGTTCAGAACACACAAATCTGACGTGAGAAACAATAGCTGCCGTGGAGCCTGCCCACAGAACAACAGGAGAGAACTTCAGCTTCCCGGTGTGTGAAACTGAGGACCATGGAAAAGGCATGTGAGGATTTGGAGGCTGATGAAGAAGCAGATGGCAGCTGAGCACAAAGTGTTTTTAATGAAAATGTGTCCCTATTCCTTTCCGAATCGGTTTGACAATGGCCCGAAAAGATACCCGGTGTGTGAGGAGCGGGAGGGAGGGAATGACAGTGAGTGGGAAGAGTGGTCCATATGTGCCTTCTACTAAAATGTTTAAACATATGGAGACAGTAACATGATGTATTCTCACAAATATTCGGGCTCTGCTCCTGTTTGTTTACACGGAGCTCAGCGGATAATGCAGTTGAGTGGTATCGGTTGACATGGCTCCATTGACTTGTGCAGTGCTCACGGGGCGTGCCAGCTGGGAATCTGCTCCCTGTTCATTCAGCAGAGTAGTGGGGAAAACCATGTGCTGGACTTTTTTTTTTTCCTCCCCTGCTCTCCTTCTTGTTTTTCCCTCTCTGAGGAGTATTCACTGTATTCCCCTGTCCTTCAAAAGTACTGAACATACGTGAACGGGAGGAGAGGGGAAGAACTTGGGACCCAGAGATGATGAATCAGATTACTCTTATTTTGCTTTAAATTACATTTGCATGCCCCCTCCCTTTGCTGCTTCCTTTAAACTTTTTGTTTGTTTGTTTGTTTGTTTTCTTAAACCCCGAAATGTAGTAGATATCGTGTGTATCACAACGTGCTTTAAGTTCTCGTCTTTCATAAGCAGATTAGATGTGGTGTAATGTGGAGTTGGTCTACGTCACACCAACCCTACCTTTGTTGGTTTAAAAAAGATGAGTTGCATAAAAACCTGGTCACATTCTGAAACGGGCAGGTTGTTTATTGGTCGTGCTCAGTTGGTGTGCAAACTCCCCAGCGAATAAACATCTTCTGAAAGGAATAAACAGACCAAAAAAAAAAAAAAAAATTGTAAAAGGCACAGTTGGTGTCACTGAGTTAAAAAAAAATTTGTTAGTGTTTTCCTTCTGAATGGAGTTTTTTGCTGACTTTTGCTCCCCTCCTGAGAAGTCTGCTCTCCAGCCAGAGGTTTCCCAGAATTTTTATTATGGCTGTGAGAGCCTATTTAATTAGTAAGCTGGAATGGCCACAGAGCACTTTAGGCCAGTCTGCAGTTAATTACTGTAGCAGTGGTTTATATTCTGAGAAAAGGGCTAAAATTAAACGAATGTATACATGCCATTTTTCTTTGTTCTGTAGCAAAATGCCACAACCTGGGAAGGATGTCTTGAGTCTTGCAGCCTGCACTGGTCACTGGAAACCAAGTGCTAATGTTAAATACTCATCTTGACTTCCTGGTTTCTTCTGGTATAAGGGTTTTGTAGAGAACTGTTTATTCTGAGAGGTCTTGTAAGTTTGGGAGTTTTGCTTTCCGGTATTGAAAGGCAGTGCTGTGAACTTGGTCCCCTGCTGACACTTTGCTACTCGCTTGGCAAAAAGAAAAAATAACACCTAACAAACTTTGAAAAATACTTAAAAAAAAAAAATCACAAGTTTCCCCCACGTTTTGGAATAAAGAATTCAAAAAAAGTTTGAGGTGCTCTTCAAGGGTTTTGAAAATTCCTTGTGTCTTTCCTACTCACAGGTAAACACATGTTAATCTTAAGAAGACACTGTATTTTATGCTCCCTTTGACTTGCTTTGTCTCTGTCAGTCCAGAGGTGTGTTTCTGGTCACCAAGGGATGTGTTGCCACATTCCCTGCTGTGGGAGAAATTTATTTCTTTTGGTGTCGTTTCTGATGATGGGAAGGGGCAATCTATGTGGTGTGGAATGGTACAGGGAATGTTGCCACGATTTCAGTGCCAGTACCATTCCTTGTAGGTGATGGGGTGGTTAAATGTGTGTGCCCAGTTACTCTGAGTAATATAAACTCTGTTTTACATACGAGACCATTCTGATGGATGTGCTTGAATTGTCTCTTTGCCAAGAAACCATTTCACCGTCAGGGGAAAAACTGTGGAAATATAATTGGAGGTCACTGATAGGAAACTGGGATTCCCTGGGTTGCATGTGTGTTAATTCCTCAGTTCAGTTTCCCTGATGCTGGGTGGTGAAGGGTGGGGAAGAAAAAGAGTGCCAGTCCTTCCTACAGGAAGATCCTAAAGCATCACCAGATAACGCTCTGTGTGCGTGACAACCTTCCAAGGTGGAGTGCTTGGAAAGAAGTCCTGGGGTAACCTCACATTCTATGGAGGCTCCCGGGAGAAGGGAATGACTGTGTAGCCTGAGGGGCCTGAGGCTGTGGAGCAGAGAGGGAGAGGGAGCTGATGTGTGTGATTCAGTGAGGATTTCTCAGATATTGTTTATTTATTTCAAACTTGAAAAAAAAAGCGCTTGAAAATCTCAGTAACGTCCTGAAGGTACTTGCAGAGAGCACTGTGTGTTAGTGATGTTTCAGAAATGTGATAATCTGGTGCTGGCTGGAGTTGGAAGCAGAACGCTTTTGGTTTTACTTCTGCAGCACTTTGCTGTTCTTGGCAACTTCCTTTCATCCCCGAGCAGGCTGAGGGTGATGCCTTCCTTAGAGGATTTTTTGGTTTACCTTCCTGTGCAGCAGAGCCACATTAAATCTGTGCAATTAAAGGCACATCTAAACTTGAACCAAAGCCTTGATTAACGTGCTTACCGTGGATTTCCAGGCCCCATTGATACATACTGGACAAATGTTTGATAACAGAATAGACAATTGTATTGGATAGTTAATTAGATCTAATGTAAGGCTTTAATTTTACGATGAATTTGCAAAACAACTGGGAGCTGGGAATAGCTAGCAGTGTTATAGGGAAAATGTCAGGGAAATGTCAAGTGTAAAACCAGAAGAAAGCTGTGTTTTTGCTGTGCTCTTGCAAATGTCGCAGGGACAAGGCAAACTCAGCCTGGCTCAGTGTTTCCTGAAAAATTTTCTAAAAATTTTGAATAGGAAGAACCATTTTTTTCCTGGTTTTCCTTCCCCCAAACACACATGAATGGAGGAATGAATTGTCCTTAAGCATTTTTTCATAAATTGTTTTTATGTGGCAAACAAGTTTTTCAGTGTTTGACAGTCATGAAACAGCCTTTGTTTAGCCTTCCTTCCCACTAATAGTGGGATTTCCTTCTCGAGTCTGTTTATGGCTCTGAGAATTAACTTCTAATAAAAAGATGCTGGGATAATAATACGGTAATACAGATTGTTGAACTGCCTTTTCCTTCTGAGGTGAACTCAGCCCGGCTCAGTTGTGACCATCTCTTCCTCCCCCTCCCCGGTGAAGTTTGCAGTGTTTGGAATGGAATGTGCATGTGCTCCCAGCCCAGCGCTAAAAATGAGTTAGCAAGGAGTTTGCCCACCATGAAGTGGGGAGGGTCCGAGGTGCTTTTTAAAGCTGGAAACCATCCTCTCCCCCTTTTTTTTTTTTTTGTTGTTGTTGTTTTTGCTGTTTCTTGCTGGGCAGAGCGAACGTGTGGTTACCTGCCCAGAGCACAGTTCTCTGTGCCCCAGCTCATTATTAAGTGTGTCTGTGTAGCCCCAGCTCATTATTAAGTGTGTCTGTGTAGCCCTGGACGGTGCAGGCGAGAAGGAACTGAGCACATGACTCGAGGATCCCGCTTGGAAAGGCTGGTGTCTTTTGGAATTTGGTGGCTGGTTTACCCATTCAGAAGGATTCAGGAGGCAACTCAAAGTTCTCCTGCTTGCCAGTTAAAGTTCAGCCTGTGCTCTGAGGTGGATCAAACTTCTGCTCTGTACACCAGTGTGACCCTCCTGATGTGTTTTTTCCTGGTTGCAACACACTGGGTTAACAGGCTCTTAACTGTTCCCTCCTTCACAAACGCAAAGCCGTCCAGACTCATCTCACCGTCCCCCCAGTAACGGCTTCTCTAACTTTTTACTCAGTTGTGGGGCCTGGTTATCTGAATTGGGTTTTTTTTTTTTCCCCCCCAGCCAACGTGTGAGGGATGCAGATGGATGATGAAAGGTTATAGTTTTGGGAAATGATGC
This sequence comes from Empidonax traillii, assembly GCF_003031625.1. NCBI lineage: Eukaryota > Metazoa > Chordata > Aves > Passeriformes > Tyrannidae > Empidonax > Empidonax traillii. The sequence goes on along the minus strand of NW_020955229.1, from coordinate 2,380,955 downwards.
CATTTAGGAAGCACGTTCGAAGTGTTGAGCGCGCGGAGCGAGTCTTTTATACCAGCCCGGGCCTTAGGAGGAGAAGATGCTTTTCTATGTATAGAAACTTCCCGTATAGGATGGCAAGAGGAGGTTGCAGGGGGGGGTGTTGCCTGTCTCTTTAAGTGGGTTTATAATTGGCTAGGAATTTTTGTCAGCTTAGTCACTGCAGCATTCAGCGGATGAGGGAAAAAAACCACAGGCCCCAACCGTTAGGGCCCTGGATAGGCTCTGTCATCCCAAAGGAATGCATGTGAACAAAACACTTTGTGCGGTGCAACCGTTGGCCTAAACAGTATTGCATTCTTAAAGCAGGCTCTGAGTCACATGGAGCAGATGGATTGTTTCACTAAAATGGAAGTTATGTATCACTGAGCGCCCGGATCGAGCTTTTAAGTGTGGTTCCAATAGGTCACGATGTGCGAGGGTGATGAAGGGGTGCGGAGGGAAGGGGGGGGAATCAGCTCCTTGTTTTGTGGTTGAAATAGTTTCTCTGGCCTTAAAAAGGTAGGAAAGTGTTTCAGTTTGTTAATTACTGGGCTGGCACTACGGCCTCAAGGGTTCTCTCCAGATTTCAGACGAGTCTTAATTCTGAAGCACTTTTTTTCGTGCTGCCCAAACTAATCCAAAAGAACCCCTGTTTTGGGGGGTACAAGGAGGGGAAAAACCCCCAAACTAAACCCCAAACCTGTTGGCTCCTCTCCCAGTGAGACCAGCTGCTCCAGTCTTCTTCCCCACCCTGCCAGGCTTCCTTCGAGCCGTTCTCTCCAGAGCCCAGACAACACTGATCAGTGAGGGAGCAGCTCTGTCTCCAGGGGTGCCTCTATTTGGCTTTCTCTCTTCCCTTTGAGGGATTTGAAAGGATCTGATAGGAGCCTTCCCAGTCTCCAGCCTTCAAAGTGCGTGCCGGGGAGGAGCTGTGACTTCTGGCTACACTAATTCAGAGCTGTCAGCCGGGGTGTTTTTTTTTTAATATTTTTTTTTTTCCCCTTTCCTGTTTTGTGGGGAATCCTCTTTAAGGAGCGCTCTAGGATTTAGAGGAAAAACCCGGCCACCAGTTGGTCGATATTGACAACTGCTGCCACTTGGCAGCCCGTGGCTGGTGGGAGAGCTGCAAGTTTGGAGGTCTTAATCCGGTTATCACCGAGGCAGGTGTTTCGGAATTAGTGCCTCCCCACGTCGTATTAATTGAATCTTAAATCATTACGGCACAAAGGGGAGACATTGACTGAATTCCCTTCCATCTCTGGAGCTTTCCTCGAGAAGGCAGCACGTGAGCAGGGACTCTCTGCTAGGGAGGATGGTTGGCTTTCCAAGGGCCTGGTGAAGGGTGTTTGGCAGAATCAGAATTGACGGGTCCACGTGAAGCGCTACACGCACAGCCGAAATTGCAGTGAGTCACTGTCTGCTCTGCCTTTTGTGATCTGAGAGTCTGGGATAAAGCACTGCAGTGGGTGTTAACAGATAAAACCAGTATGCAAATCCTTAATTCAGGGATGAAGCCTTCTTCCTCTTCCACTCGCTGCAGTTGTTTGTCTGTGTGCATCCGCTCCTCTCCTGGAGAAAAGGAATTAAAGTAATCAGTAATACCTTGCACCAGGAGATGAAGAGAGTGGTGGCAGGGAAAACAAATCCCACTTCCAGCAAACCAGCTGTAGAGAGACTTTAAATTCAAGGGCTGCTTTAGGATATCAAGTGGTTTACAGGAGAATATAAGTAGTTGGAATTTATCTTACAGATGAAAAAAATCATAGTCTTCCCAGGCAAAAAAAAAAATGACTCGTTTCTACCCTTAGGATGCTTCTCTGAATGGTTAGAATTGTCTGCACCTGGCAGATGATCTTTGAAGGAGAAAAGTGAAGTAGAGGTGTGAGAGGGTGTTTTTGGGGTGGGGGATGCAGCGGAAATCTGTCAGCTTGGCAGTGCCTGGTGACAGGTCCGGCCACTGAAGGCTGTGGTGGTCACAGGTCCCAGTCTCAGCTTTTTGCCTCTAAAAGGAACATTTTGCCCTGTGAACTGGCATTGCTGTTTTAAGCGTGGCCCTGTTTGAATCGTACTGGGATGTGTGTGTGTGTGTGTGTACCTGTCCTGTGCTGTTCGTGCTCTGTGTTTTGGATACAGTGTCCACGTGCTTTCAGGTTATAAACTCAACATCATTCACGTAGCAGTACCTGAAAACCTCAAGCTGTGAAGCTTTCTCTCTCTTCTTGTCTCCTTCCTAAGTATTCAGTGGAAGGGTAGCCTGCCTGGGACAAGGGAGGAGGAGGAGGAAACACTGTTGGACAACACGGGGCTCACCCATCTCCATAAATGGTGCCGAGCTCGGTGTGGATCCTGCAGGAGAGGGACCTTGTTTACATTCAGTGCCCTGCAGGGGGGTTACCTCAATGAAACTGCGGAGCAGGAGGCGAAACCATTTGCTTTGGCGTGCGTGCTGAGCAGGCTGCATGATCTGACCTGCATGTGAGGGGGCTGTCTGGACAAAGAACCTCATGAGCAAGTGGACAGCTATTTTGCAATGTTATCCCACTCATTCTTCCAGTATCCAGGAGACACTGGAACTGGTGCCATGCCTGGTGAAACACAGTGCCCTAAAGCAGGAGTTAAAGAACCCCTAAAAGGACACACCCCCACCCCCAAATCTTACACTGAAGGAAAGGAGTTTCCTCCCACCTTGTGATCCCAGCAACAGCAGCAAGTGTGGCAGTAACTTGCCTGGTTCTCCTGTCTGCCTTTCCAGACCTCTGCCTTTGCTGTTTTCCCCTCCCAGCGTGGATTTGGGAATCTGGGAGCCTTCCCTTTGCCTGCCTGGCCCTTACTTTCTGCAGCAGCAGCACAGAAATGATGTGCCTGTCCAGTCCGTTCTGCTGCTGCTTGGTAAACTAATGAGCAGAGGCACTGCAGCTGCCAGGAGGAATTCCTTTCCAGCAGTTCTGCAAGAAAAGTCAGCAGGATTAGGGCCTGGTTCAAACTTGATTGTTCAGCATATCTGCTATGCAAACCATTTGGGTGAGGGAGAGAGCAACCAGAGTGGCAACCAACTTTGCTTGAGGCAGAAACGAGCTGTGGGAACAAGGAGGAGACTGTCTTGTCTTTATAAACCCTAGTGCTGCTTAGAGCACTTTGGTGTGTTTGACTACAGACATACATGTATATGTATTTTTTTTTTTTTTTCCTCTTCTCTGGAACAACACCCCAAGTTAGTGTCTGTCCTGGCTTAGAGGAAACAATTATTTCAAAAGCCCTTCTTAATAGCTCTCTTAATCACCTTGTGAGCCGCTCTGATGTTTTGCTGTTTGGATGTGCCTGCTCGTGCCAGATCGTGCACTGGATCTCACAGTTCTGGAGCACCTACTTAGTTACCTATCTAGGCAGGGAGCGCTGGGGCCCCTCCCAAGTATTTAAAAATAGAAATAAACATCTCCTGCTCGCTCTTCCTTCCTTGATTAAATTTGTAGGGTTTGTGCTGGGCTTGTTTTGGTTTGTGTGGGCAAGTGGGTGTGTCTTGTGGATGAAAAATTAATTGTGAGGGAGCTGGAGTCAAAGGAATATGTTTGTACATTAGTTTGGAAGCTGTGAGGTCTTGGGCCATTTCGCTTTCTTGAGTCAGTTTACATGAAAGGTTCTGCTTTCTATGCTTTCAGCTTTATTTTGGGTGTTTTTTCTTGGTTCCCAGTGACTGTGTAGTGAAGTGCTGCTGCAGTCCCAGCAGTGGAAGGTGATCTCTTGGGCCATTGCCATGAAGCATTTGAGGTATCTGGAGGGAGACCTGGAGTTGCAGGTACAGAAGGTAGATTTTTGTCATGGTGCTGTTGGAAAGGCGTCCTGGAAGCAGGAACTTTCTAGGATAGGATTGTTGAAGTGCAGTGACTGTAATACCAGCAGAGGAAGAGCCTACAGATGTGATTACAGTAATAAGTTCTGGAGTGAAATTAGGTGAAGGAGGTATTCCACCCTTTTTTAATTTTCTTGTTAAGTGCTTTGTTGTGCTGGTAATTTTTTCCCATTCTTGTGAAGCAGGTGTGGTTTAACCTACCCTCCGTGCTGCAGTAATAAACACTGAGTGTTGTGTGTAATACATGGAAAAAAAGATTAGCAGGAATAATAAAAGCACCGTGTTTGTGCTGCTGCAGATGTGAGAGCTAATGGGACAGCCAGGGGCAAGCGATGAACCAGTTAAACAGGGACCAGGCACTCTGGTTTAGCAAGGCCTCCTCTTCTGAACGCAACCACGGATACAAGTTAGACTGTGATTACAAACTTGTTTGTTTGACTTTGCCTCAGTGCTCCCTGAGCCAACCTGCCTTAATTATGTGAGGGAATTGCTTCTCAAAATGACTGCCAGATAAATCATTATCTGCGCTTGAATGACTCTTACATCTGTAGCAGTCTTGTCTCCAGGTGAGGAAAGTATTCCTGAGGGTCTCTTCTGCGTGCATTTCCTTTGGAAAGACCTCTATTGACACGTTTCAGTCAGTTTTCTCACTGCCTATTGCATGGGACTAGGTAAGAAAATAGTCATTGTAGAGAAGACTATTTTGGGGCCAGATGGTCTGTTTTATGGCATGGAACATAGATGGCTGTTTGATTTCCTACATCCTTTACTCCTGCTACTTCATTCAGGCTGGGCCTTGAGGGGACGAAGTGTTTGGTAGCTTGAGTCACAGTGGTGCAGCTCTCAGCAGCTTCAGGTAAAGCCTGGACTGAGATGGGTTTGAGAGGCCTGTTCTCATCCTTGGATCAAGGAAGCACCTCTTGTTCCTGTCATGTTCTTACCCTCTGGACATCCTACCAAAACAGGTTTGCAAACCAGGGCTTCGAAATTCCTGCTGAGGGTTTTGCTCTGAATGCATCGTACCCCATCCTAGGACAGCACTGATAAAATGAGAGGCATCCTCCAACTTATTGGAAGGACTTTTGTATCTGTATCAACTTTCTGTCACTGACAGAACTGTGCTGCAGCCTTGCCACTGATTTTTTTTTTTAAATCTTCTTTCCTACTCCTTGTGTCATAAATGTTTTTTTTTTTTTTTTCCCCATGAAGCAGCGTGGTCGTGTCATAACGTAATATTTGGATTCTCATTTGAACTATTTACATGCACTATCAACACTTCCTGTAAATAAAACAAAAGAAAGATGAGATCTGGGTTTGTCAGTAAGCTACTGATTGATGTGATTTCTCTTAAGAAGTGTTTTCTGGTCCAGGGCTCTCTGATGGGTGGTCTGACAGCTCAAATGGAAGGTGCCTGAAACCAGTAGTCCTGTTTGAAAATCTAGGCCAGAGGATTTTGCCAAGTGTAAACATTGTCTCATGGTGTGAAAAACAACCAAACAATTTCGGTTCATTAATATAATTTACTTGAAGACAGACAATGCACTTGACATGGCTGTTTATACCCAGGCTTTTATGCCATTCATATATCTGATTGGTTTTTAAAGGGGTTGGTTTAGAACAGGCCAACCAGAAGTGGCTTTTATAATCCATAGTAGTAATTCCTAGATTCTACAATTACACTGGATTTATTTATTTAAGCAGGCACCTTATAATTAATCTTCCAGTTGGCTTTGACAGCAGTTTCATTGGGCCTTTCCATTGCTTTTTTTTTTTTTTTCCTCCTTGGATAAGCCTGGAAGTCAGAGAGCCTTTGATTATTGCAGCTATTTCTGCAGGTAGCTGGAAAAAAAAAATCACCCGGTTTAAATATGGAATTTGGTTCCATTCTGTCCCTCCTGGAGCCAGAGGTGGGCAAACACAGGGATGTCACTGTGTTTCATGGCAGAAGCCCCACAACCAGCCCCTGGATCTTGGTGATCTGCCCTGGGAGCAGAGAGAGGAGGGAAAGATGCTGAGTGTGAAAGATGCAGGGTGTGATCTCCTTTCTCTCCGCCTCCCCCAGCGACCTGGCTGGGGACAGAACAGCCCCTGAGCTGGGTCTGGCTCGTGCTGCTGCTCCCAAATCTGAGTTTAAAATGCCAGTCTCTTCAGTCTCTCCCTGTGTGGGAATCCCCCTTGGATTTTGTGGGGGATTGTGGGGAGCAGCTTCCTCCCTCCTGGGTCACGTGGCCGTAATTGGGTTTGTGGGATCTCCCCAGTCCTGTGTGTTCCCCAGGGGTTGTTGTTGTCAGACCTCATTTTACCCCCCACGCCCTTCATCCCCTTTTGTTAATCCATGAGTTTTGGGAATGTCTGAATAGTGTTTATTGCTTTTATTGTTTGGGTGGGAAAATGGCCATGGAGCTTTGATTGTTTTATGGCAGGAGAAAGGCCTTGTGGAACCCCAGGCACTTCGTTGGTTGTTGGTTTGTTGGTTTTTTTGTTTTTATTTATTTTTATATATTTAACCCCAACAAGGAGTGCAGAAAAGTAACCAGTAATTTAATTGTAAGTGAAGAATCTCTTGCTGGTTATAGCCCAGGGACATGTTTTATTCGAGTCCAAAAATCAACCAGAAAATAAATTTAATTACTTTCTAATATGTCTTGTTAAAGCATGGATCAGTGTGTGCTGCAAATGAGCTCTGGAGGTTCTGGTGAGAGGGAATGCAGACTCCAGTTTTGATGGGAGATTAAATGCTGGATGTCAGCGCTTTTCTGATAACAATGTTGTTGAGAACAGCTCTGGCACACCAGATTCCCCGGCATGCCTGGAGCTTGCCGTGGAAGTTAGCTCGAGACTCCAGCTTGTTTTGTCATGCCTCATTTGGAAAGTTTGGATTTCAGAAGGGGGGGAAATAAAGCTGCCTGCTTTTAGCATCTCGAACAAAAGCATGGAAAGCTGCAGTGGCTGATCTCGAAGCTTGGGAAGAGAAGCCTCACGTATCTTTCTACAAAGAATAACTTCAGTTTTAAAAGAGCTCGATCATCAGATCATTGCCATCGTTAAAATATCAACAGACAAGTGATGAATGTCTTGCCTTGCTTTGCTATATTTTTTTTTATTGGGTTGTTTATTTTGGGTTTAGTTGTTTGTTTTTGTTTGTTTGTTTGTTTTTTTTTTTAAGATACTTTTCTGCCAGACGAAGCCCTTTCTCCCAGCACATTTGATGTGTATTAAATGTATTAGTTTTAGAAAGATGCTGAGCAGTGCTCCTTATGCTCTGTATTCTCCTTTTCCTGTGGGTGAAGGGAAAAAATTATTGAATAATTTACCGTGTTCCAAACAGTTTAAAACTAAATGTTTGCAGACACTTTGTGTCTCTGTTAATTTATGTGCTAAACACTGTTGATAATGATGGGAAACACGTCAGCTGAATGTTTTCTGTATACAGGGTTTAAACTGACTATGCCTGGTAAGAGAAGTAAGGTAATTTATTACTACTGCTCTCTTCTTAGAATACTTGAAATAATCCCTAAACTGGCATTATGTTCTCTATTCCAGTATTTTAAAATCTTTAATTATATCACAATATTTGGGTTAATCTGAACTTGTTCTCAGTGTGTGAATTTTGGAGGACTGTACCTTCGCTCTGGTTGGTGCACTGTCTGTGTGTGCCCGTGTTCCACCTCTGCTCATGGGCAGCTCTCTGAAATGGTTTGGCATTTTAAGGTGTTTATATTTGGTTTGTATTTCTCTCCTTGCTTTATGGGACGGCCACTTAAGTTGCAGCGTCTCATCTGTCCCATAAGGAGGATAATCTTATTTACCAGGAGCGCTGGGGTGCAGCAATTAACGTTTGTGAGGGGTTGCAGTACCTTTTTAATACAGCATAAAAAAATGACGAGCATCTTGCTTGTAAATTTTGTTGTTAAATGCGTTTTTTGTTACTGCACAACCCTTGTGTGTTTTCTTGTGCTTCCCCAGAGCAATGATGTACAGGGCTATATATTACATTCCTCAGTTTGCTGCTTCTGGAAAAGCAATCCCTTTGGGTGGGAATGCTGGAGTTGTTTGGGAAGCACATGTAAAGCACATTAAGCAAAAGAGACTTCAGTTCATCACCAGGGTATAAACATCCAACAGGACAGCTTAGAGATTGTTCTTCCAGCGTGTGCTCAAAGAGCCTGGGGTATTGCAGGGGAAGGAAAGGAATACCTGTTATTTTTTTTAACTCATGTATCAAAGGCAAGAACAAAATGCATTAAGGGCTTTTTTTAAGGGAACAGAAATAATCTTTTTAGATAATATTCTGATTACCTGAATCTTTGTCATATCAGTTGATACTGTGCTCTGTCGCTCCTGGTGGAGAAGTACCTGATGGGAACCAGCTACACTGGCTCTGGAAAACCTGGTTTTTAAAGAGTTTTTTTAAAATGCATCTCAGCAAGAGAGGCCAATGTTACCTGTTAGCAGCCTGAATGAAGCACTGCATGAACTCCAGCTCTTCTAAAGGGCTGAAAACAAGTAAAGTGTCTTATAAATAATTTGTTCATGATCCAGCTCTGTTAGGAATTTACCTTTTTACTTGTCTCTGCATTAAAACCAAGGCTCTGTTCTCATCTCCAAGCCCAGCCTAGCAAGGCATAAAAGGTTTGCAAGCTCTGTGAGCCTGGAACTGTGCAGTCAAGGTGACTGGGAAGGTGAAATCCATTATCTGCTAAAATGCTGGTGCAGGTATGTCTTTGGGAACATGAACTGCTGCACTGATATTTGCTAAGAAACCTGCAATGTGTGTGCATCCTGACACTGCCTCTCCTCCTTGGGAGGGGGAACAGGCATTTAAAAAATAACATCTGCCCTGACAGCCTAAAATCCCGTGTAAATGAACTCTCTTTTTTTGAATTTGTGGTTGAAATATCTCAGGGTTTTTTTCACTTTTGTTTACAGTGGTGTAAAAACCGTTCGCCTCCTTTAGTATCTTTATGCAGCCAAGTTCAGTTATGAAGGAATAATGTATATTTGGCCTAGGAAAATAGGTCAGTGCTGTTCCTAAAGTGTAAGTGGTAGTTAGTGGGCAGCCTGCAGAAAGCAGGAGTGACTTGGTTTTGTTGTTTGATAAACATTTCAGCCCTGGCACAGCCCTGCCTGATCTGACCTCTCCTGAGGCCTCTCCAGACAGCACAAAAAAAAGCATCATTGGACATGAAATGACAAATGTGACAGATTAGTTTGGTCCAGGTATCAGTTTTGGTGCGTGTTTATTTACATTTCCAAAAAGCAAAACAACACTCATGTGTCTTTTTTTATGCTCAAGTCACCTAGTGTCTAGGAATGTTCTGAGACTTCTAGGAGCAGGACTGTTCTTTGGGGCATTGAAGAAATTGGAAAGGTTTTCCTGTAATAAAATAAGCCTTTAGCAAGCAGAAATTTTATAGAGAGGAGATTGTTTGTTTAAAGTGGAACAGTTTCCCTCAGGAATAACCGGTTTGTGGGTAGCAAACACAGAAATTCGAATGTTGTGGTGGGAGAGTGTTGGAAAGACAAGAGGTTTATGTACGTTTTTGAGAGTGAATGTTACCAGAGTTCTTCCCGTAGGAACCTTTCTCAGGAAATAAGGCACGGCTTGGAAAGGTAAAGGTCAAGTCACCTGGAGTGAGGGAGGCTCAGATCTGCACATCCTGGAGAACATCCCGATCCTGAGGAGCTTTGGCTGTGGGATAATGCCTTTGGAGGGTCAGGAGACAAGTTGTGCTCATGTAGGGGAAAATGAGATCGAAAACACTTAAATGACCTGGATGAGATTCACGTGCCCGAGGCGGTACCAGCTAAGGGGGATCACGTGCTGCTGGTCTGGCAGTCCAGGGAGAAAGTTGTGCCTTCCCAGCTCAGTGCTAGTGACAAGGACATGATGCTCAGTGGGAGTTCCCCCCATGAGTTTGCCACACCTGTGGATTTTTGAACTGAAAAACCTCTCTTGTGCATCTGTTTTGTATGTAACTACAGCCCACAGATGACGAGAAGATGGCACGGGTTTGTTTCTTGCCTTTTTATTCACCTGCTGGAATTGGGGGTTTACTGAAGTGTGGTTGGACAGTAAGCATTTAATTTGTTGCAACTAGAAGAAAAATGCAGTAAACTTTAATTCTAAGGAAGCTCCAGTCTTTCAAAGAAATCCTCTGGGGAGTCATCTCTGTGAAGTGCATTGACTGAGCAGCGCTGGCTCGGGCAGGTTCCGTTTAGAAAAACAAACATATTTTCCAGGCCCCTCGTTGTGATTCAGGATGCTTGTTTACTAAGGCTGTTTTTGCTGGGATTTGGCTCTGCTCTGTCTGGATGCAGGGCTGGGAAGCACATGGCTTTTGTGTGGCTCGTAATCCACCGTCTGAGCATCATCCTTCGGTCGAGGGCAGGGGAAGCCGACGGAAGCTGAGCCGCAGAGGAGCTCAGCCGGCAGCATTTCTGTTGCTGCGCTTCTACAGAGCGAGCCCAAAACAAGCAGAGGAACAATGGGATTTTTCTGTAGCTCAGAGATGGTAAATTGTGCTCACTGTGGCTCGGGGATGAGGAATCGGGGCTTGCTGTCCCCGGGTCGTAGCTTGGTGTTTCCTTCTTGGCTGACATGCATGGACTAAGCTCTTCATCCAGCCTGGCTGCTCTGCCAAAGTCTAGGGCTCGACAGTATTAAACTGTGACCTGCAAAAGTTTATTTAGTAATCTTCCATGTCCTTATTTTACATAGAAGACTCTCCTGGAAATGCCCAAGGGGAAAAAAAAAAGAGGGGTTGGAGGTGGCTGGTTGTTGAAAGCAGTCAAGTTGTAGTAAAACTGGGCCAACGCGAGAGTTACTGGCACAGTTCTGTGAATTTATTCATTACGTTTGGCTTGTTTTGCTTTTTGGATGAGGCTTACATGAAAGGAAAACTCCAGATCGTGAGGGAGAAATTATTTTACTATTTTAGTTGTTTCCCCTTCTTCTAGTTCGGGTGGGGTGGCGTCACCATTTCCACGCGCCGCCAAGGTGAACGCTGCAAACTTCTTTAGGCAACACTTGCAGAACCGTATGTGAGGCTGTTAAATTCCCCTCATTTTCCTGCCAAAAATAGTAAACCTTGAAAAATATGCAAAGCATCCCGAAGCTTGTAAGTACCAGCGTGCTGAACCACAGAGTTCTTGCGATTTAAGTCCCATTTCAGATGCGCTGTGGGCACGTTTTGTGTTGCTGTCCTGCAGGCTGCCCTGGGCTGGTGCACAAAGGAGGGTCAGTCCTGGAAGGGAGAACTTCAGAGGAGGCTTAAATCCCGGGAAGAACTCGACTGATTGAAACTGGGATTCTCTTTTTGATTACTGATGCTGCGATTTGATACTGGAGGTTCCAAAGAGTGGGTGTTTGGGTGTTCGGGGGGATCTCCCCTGCCTGGATCAGTGCTTAGGGAAGGCACTTCTCACTTCAAGCTACGTCAGTAGTTCAGAACACACGGCTATTTGGTGTTTTCCTTGCCTTTCAGTCTGATATTGCCATCGTGGCTTTGAGGCCTGAAGTGGGAGACGCTGTTAATCACTCGGGGAGCAGCTGCCGCGTCGCTCCCGAGCAGCGAGTGAGAACAGCGGCACTGTCGGCAAAGCGCGTTGGGATGTTTGGAAACAAAAAGCACTTAATCAACGTTATTTAGATCAGACGGTCTTCCTGTTAAGTATTTGAGCTCTGTGCTGCAGGAGGATGCTCTGAGACAAGATACTTTTTTTTTTTTTTTTAACACAAAACTCTCGTCCGCCCCACGTAACACCCAGTGATTTACAGTCGGAGTGTGCTTTTATGTGAGGATCTTGTTAAAATTCTGCAAGAGGTTACCTTTGCATGCTGCCTGATCTGAAAACCCCGAAATGCTTGATGTTGTATCTGTGAAGTTTGGTAGTCTTTTTTTTTTTTTTTATTTAAAAAAGCCACTGCAAATCAAGCAAGCAAAAGGCAAAAAAAACTAGCCATGGTTATATGCATTTCAGTAGATGTGTGAATTATTTGGATTTCATATTTGCACAAAACCAGTGCATTTTTTCAGACAATTAAATATTTTACAAATTAGTCATACTTAAACTGGCAATTTTTTTGAAGTAACCATAAAAGCATTTACTGAGCTAAAGGAGTCTTTTGTTGCTTCAACTCCAATCCACATTAATTTTTTCTCATTCATCTGTGCATCGTTGCCTGGAAAATTTCTCCAACTTTGAAATGCACAAATAAGTGTCATCCCTAAAAATTAAAAAAACCCCAAAAAACAAAAAACAAACTTTTCATTTTTTTTTTTCCAACTTTGCCACACCCACCACAGGGTAAATTCCTTAATTTTTGTGCCGGGTTGCAGCGTAATCACCGGGAATGGCGCTCCAGCAGCTGCCTGAGTTCAGCTGCTGTTTGTGACCACACCTACACGAGCGTGGATTTTTGGGATTGTGTTGGAAGTAAGAAAACTTCATCTGGGCATTATCTTTAGTGCAAACCCCTTTGCTCCACTCAAACCTGCCCTGTGAGCAGCAGTGCAGTGAGGCACGAGATTAGAAACACTCAAAAAGTAAGGTTTGAGCTGGGGAGAGTGAAGATGAGTCGTGTTGTGTCTCTGTTTGGAGAGCCACGACCTAATCTTGTTTATAAGGATCAAACGAAGAAGGGAAAAACACCTTCTTTGTGTGGGCCACATCAGCACCTCCAGAAAGGTGGCACTTGTTTCCTTTAAAACAGAACAGTCGGTGTGAAAAAGCCTGATTGGTGGCACTTGGGGGGTGATTTTGGTTCTTGCTGAGGTATTTCCCCCCTGGTGTAGGTTTGAAACAGTACTGGAAATACTTCAGGCCTGTGACTGCTGACCTGGGTGTGAAGTGAAGGCCATACTGGCATTGTTACCTCCTTGCTGAAGCTGATTTTCCTCCCCGTGGCTGGGCAGGAGGGCATGAGCTGGGATGGATTTCCCATCTGTTGTGCAGAGTCAGGCTGACAAACCGAAAATCCTTCAGCTGTTACCACTGTGAGGAAAACCTTCAGGTGGTGGGGAAATGAAAACCTGTGGAGTCAGAAATAAGTCTTGGTGAGTGGGTGGGTTTTCCTGTTTGTATCTGATTTTTTTTTTGAGCTTTCTGTTTGGGTTTTCCTCCCCCTTGGGTCTCAGTATGAATTCTCGGGATCTCATCTGAAGTGGAGCCCCAGTTGTTAATGATGATGGAAAAGGGGTGGATGCTCAGAGGGGTGGAGGGTTGTAGAACACCTGAGACTCCCCAGTAGGATCTGGGCATCTAAGAACTGTTTGAGGGTTACTGCAGTGACCACGAAGTTGATATTTCATCGGTTTTAAAGGAAAGATATCTTGAAGAAGCCAACCATCAATCCCAAGCACAACTGTACATCTCCTCTTTTCTTTCTTTTTTAATTTATTTTTATTTTCCCTCCCAGTAGCCTGGCTGCCTTAAATGCTTCTTCCTTCCCCTATACCAACCTCTCTGCCAGTACAATTGTTTATGGACTCGAGCAGGGACTGGGAGCAGAGAACTCCATCGGGTTTAAAAATAACTTGGTCCCAAAAAATAAACTGTATTTTTAACCTGGATCGAGTTTCCTGATCCAGAACACTGTGCAGCCCTGCGAACACTTGTAGGGACACAAGTGTGGAGGTGCTGCAGGGCTCCTTGGGGCAACTGAGGCACTTTAAGCCAGGTTTTGAGTTATATCCCAGGTGCAATAGGCTGGGCAAGCAGAGATGGAAACCAGTTCCTGCTGCATCCCAGGCTTGCTGTGGTGGGACATGTTTTGTGGGTGTTTGGGGCCTTTTGAGTGTTCTGTTATTCAAGTCACACGTTTTGTATTGACATTTAACCAACCAGGCACAATTTTCAGCAATAATAATAGTAAAATAATAAAAAAAAAATCCTTCTCTTTAATAGTGAAGCATTTTAGTGGAATGGCTCTGGGAGCATCTGATGTGTGACAGGAGAGAGGAATGGGAAGTTCTGGAGACCCAGGAATTGCAGTTGAGTTCTCCAGGGTGCTTGATGGGTCTCTGCTGCGAAGGTAGGATGGTGTTGAAGGATTCTGTCGTGTGGGGACAGAATTCCATACCTTTTAGAGATGTCCAAAGGCTGCCAGTGATCCGTGTGTCACTCAGGGAGCCCTCTGGAGTCAGTGCATGTCACCCACTTGATGGGATGTGCCAGTTCACGAGGTGTCTGTCAGTTGTCTCCTGCCACCCACCCTCGGTGGCCTCTTCCTCACGTGTCTTCCACTGCTTAGAAAAACATGCGTTGAGCCGTCTTCTTGTCCCAGCAGTGTCACAGATACAGTCCAGGTCTGCTGGACTTGCTTTTAGCAGGTTAAAATTGGAATCCTTCTGAAGCAAAACCACCTCATTTTCAATTCCAGCAAAGAGCAAAGCCCTGGGTACCTTAACGCTGGGAAAAAAAACGACCATGGGGTTGCTAAGGAGGGAGGGAGGGAGCACATCCTGCCTTTCCTGTGTGAAGCTGCCAGAAGGCTCAGTCTCCTCTGGAATGTGGAGCTGAATTTCAGGCCTCTCTGGTACAGCTGAAATCCATGTCCTGTTCCGGGCTGTGGGGAGGAGGGTGGAGGGGCATCCCCTGGGCCTGGGGATTTTGGTCCTGACAGTGCATCTGGTTGAGACAGCTGAGTCTGCCCTGGGTCAGTCTTCTGCCCTCTTGGGACTTGGCTCCTGCCTGAATATCGGGATTGAGAGCTGAGTGTGGAGAAGTGAGGGATCATCTCTGAACTGTTTTGGGAACAATGGATCCATTTACGGTCCGGGATTGGGGGGAAAGTTGGTGTATGTGGGTTTGTTGCTGTTTGTTTTCATTCCGTAGGATGTGATTTAAAAGTGTTAGAAAATGGAGTGAAACCACCTTCCTTTTGTTTTCTTTTTCTTCCTTGCACTTCAGAAAAACTCCTCTGGCGTGGTAACTCTGTTTTGTTTAATTAGGGATCTAGCAGTGGGAATGCCATCATTCCTATTATGGCAGATACTACATCTGCTTCCTGTGTGTTATCAGGCGTGTTTTTAGGTCTGGGTTACAATCTGCAGAGCTCTTGTGGAACTGGCCCTGGTTATTTTAGAGGCTGTTTCAGTCTGTGGTCTGGAATAACACCGTAATCAGGGGCTGCAAGTGCACAGGGCTTAAAGTGATACCATCTGGGGGTGATGAGGAGCCTTCCTGGCAGCACTTAGCCTGGAACTCTGTTTTGTATGATATCAGCCCAAGCCTGGAATTCTCTGTTTGTAGGGTGGGACATGAGAAGATGTGTTTTACCGAAGAAGGTTTCTCTGTGGTGGTAGCAAGGAGGGTGCTCCAAGTGAGGGGAACACTTAAAAGAGGAAGATTTGCAGATCATGCAATTCTTCGGGGTTTTAATTTGTTTTGCATGGTTATCAGGGGTTTTCTGTGTCTGATTTATTTTTTTTTTCCATGTTGTAAAGAAATATCTTCTATTTTACTACAGTCAAAGCTATCTGTTTTCATGGCTGTGTCGTGAGCATAAGTTTAAAGAGTCACTGGTGAGAAGCACCGAAGTATTTTCTGTCTTGGGAGGTGTGTATGATTTTCAGAGATACTCCAATTTTACCCTCCCTTCTGGGTTTGTTAGGTGAGAATAAATAAATTCCAGTTCCTGAAAATTCTCCTGTGTAATAAAAAACCCCAGCTGTTTGTGGATGTCTGCTGCTGAATGAAAACGTGGTGGATGTCGGACACTCAGATGTTTGACAAGAGACTTCAGAGTGGCAGCAGTGGAGGAGGTGGGGAGAGAAATGTTTGTTTGAAGATCAGGGCACCCTGGAGAAGAAATTTATTATGATAGTATCAGAGTAAATAAAGTCCTCCTTTGGTGTAGTTTTGTTTGTGTCTTTCTAATTAGCATGATTCCTTGGGGACTGCTGGAGATTGGCCTGCGTGGGTTTGTGATAAGGATGCACAAGGAATTTATTTTTGGTATTTTGTTCTAAGCAGGTTTTTTTTTTTTTTTTCCCTTTCTTTACAACTGCCATGTGTAGCACTTTGGTTACTGGTAACAAAGGAGAGAATTCCTTCTTAATCATTCTGTTCTGAGTGGGGAGGGGGGAATTATCCCGGGTTTAGTGTTTATGGTGCTGCATCTGCAGTAAAAAGAGGAAAGGCAGTAAATACAAACCCGAGCTGTGAGTTCCATTTTCTTTGTCCTGCATCTCTGAGGTCAGCATGGGCTTGCCCTCTCACAGAAATGGGACCAGTCAGACCTCCTTAGTTGTGGCAGGTGTTTTATGGGAGGAGAAGCATATTTAATGTCAGGAATTGAGGGTAAGTGGCGTTGCAGATGGAAGGCACAGTGCCCTGATAAATGCTTATTTTTACTTATGAATAAGGCCAGAGTCTGTGAACTTTGGGGATGTTTTGAGGGTATAGCATGTTCAGAAACGTGTGACACTTTCGTGCAGCGTTTTTTTCCCCTTGATTGGCTTCCTCCGCTGAGCGTGGCCACTTGCCACCATGCCAGCCTTGCTGCCTGTGCTGCCTGCTCCAGGGCTGCCTGTCCTTCCTCAGCCTGGATTTCCAGGGTTAGGCTGTGCACCAGTTAAGCTGCCGGGGTATTTTTGCGAAGAAGTGGAGCAAATTGCTTTCCTACTCGTGCGTTTTCGCAGGCAGAGGAGTAGTTTTTCCACATAATTCCATGAATTATTGATTACTCTGGGCTTCCTTTCCATCTTAAATCCTGCAAAGGTAGAGATGTCCCTGCTCTGCAGCATCTCTGGGCTCTGCGTGGCAGGGAAGAGAATCCAGCAAGCTCAGTGTAAGAGTGAACTAACAGTGAGAGAAGCAGCCCTGTCAGACACAGGGGTAGTTTAGCCCCGATAATCAACCCTTCAAAAAGTGTCTGTGGTTGGCAGCAGATCTGCAGTAACTTGGGTCACTCTGACATTCTTTTACCTTGAAGAAAAGCAGCGTGGTTGGAGAGCTGTGGAGTGTGTTCCCTTGTCCCCACCCCTGGGACTTCAGGTTGCAATAAGAAAAGCTTTCTTATTTTTCTTGTATTTTTCACTGATTATAAAGGAACGAGGGGGGGGGGGGGGACGACAAAAGAGGTCATGTGGTATTGGCACGATGTGCTCTGCTTAGAAAATAGGGTGTTGTGGTTCCACGGGGGATTTTGTGTCTCGGAGCAGGCGATGAGCTCGTGTGTGCTGCTCTCCTGTGCAGCATCCCCACCTTATCTGGGACCTGAGGCTGGGGGGTGTTCTCCTGTTTGCAAGAACTGAGCACTGCTGTCCTGCATGACTCCCCTGCCCGTGGAAGACACTGCAGTGGTTCTTTTCTCCCTTGCACAGAAATGCTCTGGGGCTCTGCAGATGTGGGGGCTGCAGGTCACTCCTGGGTGTTGATGGAGAGGCTGTGGAAGTACCCACAGTGTTGCCGCTGCTCTAATCCTGCCCTTGAAAGCAAGAATGCTGATGGAATCCCGGCCTTATTCTTTAGGTCTTGCATTCCTCAGTAAATAACAGGATTTGACTGTAAAGTACCATTTGGGGTTGGAGTAAGGAAATGCATGAAGAGGCCCAAGTGCAGAGTGGGATGATCTCGTTCTGTGCCTTCTGAGCAGGGAGAACAGGCTGTGGAGTCAGTGTGTGGGGTGGTACTTTAGCTCCTTGATGAAGTGCCTGAAATTTATATTGTCTTCGCTCTGGAACAGAAACACCCCCTCTGTCCTTACTCTTTTCTTGCAGAATTAAAGGAAATAAATCTGGGATTTTTATCCGCTGAGGTGGCTGCTCGGTGTCGTGCAGCCTAATGCTCTGTAACAAAACATGCTGAGGTTGATTCTTTCTCCTCTCTGACAGTAACGAGGGGGGTTGACTCGAGGCAGGAAGCGTCTTCCCATCCTTCCCTGATAATCTAGTCAGCTCAGAAAAGCTTAATCAATGCGGCCTGGTTAGAAGTGTTTATGTGTGCGGCAGGGAAGAACTGCAGCACTTATCACCCCTCCTGTTTTTCCTGTCTTTAGGAGCTTAAAACTGTCACTCCTCAGAAATTCCTCACGCTGCAAATCCCCATTTCTCTTGTGTGCTCATGTTTCCTAAATGACCCTTATCTGTAGTGACAGGGCTTTAGCGACCAGTCGATCTGGATCTGGGTGGCCACTCTCTCTTATCTTGCCTTTATTTTGACTTTATTTTGAGAGCAAATTCTGTCGGTCATAAATGGAAATTACTGCAGTTCCTGCTGACTCCCTGGCTGTTTGAATCCTGCTTAGGAGCTGGATAACAGTTTTTAGATAAGAACCCTTAAAAAAAAAAAAAAAAAAAGTAAAGAATATTTGGGCCTTTGAGACTGTGCCTTTCTGGTGGTTGAATGTGGGACCAGTAAAAACAGCTCTGCCATTACCAGCAGCATAAATTCCAGCAGATCCAGTATCCTGGGGTGGCTCTGCTGACTTGAACTGTGTTGGTCAGTGCAACTGAGGGTACAGTCAGCTGCTGCTGGTGTCATTCTGGTAGCTTTGTTCACCATTTCCCTTTAAATCACACAAAATTCCAAAGGCAACACATTTCTTTTTTTCCCCCAAGTGATTGATTTAATAAAACAAGTAGAAACTTTGTGGAGGATGTCCAGCCAGTGAGGTCAGGCACCAAGGCCTCGGTGTCCTATCGCTCACTCAGCAAGGGAAGGAAAAGACCCAGTTAAGTGGCTTTGAAAATCCACCAGCCAAGAGCTCAATCTGCCCTCCACTCCTCCAGAACCTTCTGGGGAGGGGAGTGAAAACAGAGAACACACTAGTGTTTTTTTTTTTTTGTGGGAAAATGTCCGTGTGTGTGTGTGGCTCTGGCTGCACAGCCTCAGGAGGGGCAGCGAGGCTTTGTCCCTGTGGATCCTCAGGGTTTTGTACAATCAGTACCGTGCCAGTGTCAAACGTGTTTGAAAGCTCTCCAAGGCTTGGGGCTTACGTTGAAGTCCACGTCAGTAGTTTTCCACGTTAGAAGGGATCCTTCTGATTCCAGGGAGATGGATGTGCGAGGACAATAGCTGCCTGTGCCTGCCAGGCTGTCAGGTCAAGCAGATAGCAGGAAGCTCTGCCTTTCCATGCCCCTGGGCCTCATTCTTAACCCTCTGGGGCCCAGAACTGTTGTCTTCCTTTCCCAGCACAGCCAGCACGTGTTCAGAGCAATTCCCTCACTTCTTGGATGGCCTTAAAAGGCATCTGTCAGGGGGTTCTGGCATTAAAAGGCTGTGTATGAGCACAAGCTTAAAACTCTGTGCCACGGTCTTCAGGAGAGTCCAGCAAGTGCAGTTACCCCATAAATACATTTTGGTAGCTCAGGACCCTCTTCAGCCTCTGTTTCTGTGTTGTCCTACCACAGTAAAATCTCCTGGAGCAGCCCAGTAAGTAGTTGCAGAGAGGAAACATTTAACTGGCTCTTGCAGGGACCTCGGTGATACCATTTTTCTCTATCTTAATGAAGCATTACAGTTAGTTTACATAGTGATAAATATAATAATTATTGTAGCGATGGCTGGGTGCCCGAGATGCTTAGAAAGCTGAACATGAAATCTTTTTAATGGCATCATAATGGTCTTTGTAAGTGTTACAGATTTCCTAGTGTTACGTGCAATAAATAATGCACATTATTTTCTGGTGGACTTGCACAACTCTTGTGTACACACAGAAAAGACCTTATCTTGAGAAACTGTGGATTTTTTTTCTGTGGCAGCTTTCTCTGGTCAGAGAGGGTTCTGCACAAGTTGAACTTAGTACTCTGGGCTTGAGGGGGGGAGCCAGTGAGTGTTTGTGGAAGTGGGGGGAGATGAGATGGCAAAGACATAGCAGGCTTGGGAGAGCAGGTTGTGTGTCTCCCTCTCTTCGTGCGTTAATTTCTGACTTGTAAATAATACATTTCACAGGAACACCCAGCCTTACCACACAGTATGGCTTCCTTCCCTTCTCCCTCTTAAATCTCTCAAAGGAAACAATCTGTAGCCAGTGTGAGATGCTTGTTTGTGGATTCTGCTTCCCTTGGCAAACCGTGACTCTTTTCACTTTGGGTCCCATTCCTGGCAAGGGTCAGCGGTTTAACTACAGAAATCAGCAGGAAGCTGCTGGACCAAGATGCATCAGGGCAGAGAAAAGCTGTTTGTGTTTTTTTTTTTTTCTTCGGTTCTTCCGGCAGATTTGAATAAAAACTGTGTGGAAAAGCGTCAGGCCCTTGAATTTTTAATATTAAAGTGTACTCCTTCCTCATATTTAAAGTTCTCTACCAGGAGTGTCTGCACCACAATAATTTCTTGAAGGTGAACCGTGAACTTTCAGAATCAGTGCTGAGCCCTGTATGGTCCCGCCTTCCCTTATGTTTAAGGACCAGAGTTTCCAGCAGCTCCACATTTGTAGGATGTGTGAGTCAAGAGTTAACAGTGAAACCATCGGTGTCTGAGCAGAATAAAATACTGCATCCATGGCAACTACAAATGAGACAATATTAAAATCAGCGATTTTCAAAAAAATGCCATATTTGTAGTGTTCTGTGGAAAGTAAAAGGGGAACAAGTAATAAGATGAGAAAATATTTATGTCTCTGGTGACTTTCAGAGCTGTGGTTTCTTTATTACTTTGACCAATCTCAGTAATTTGGATTATTACTTGTAAAGAGCACGGTATCAAAAGTGTCTGGCATGGTGGTGGTGTGCAGATCACTGCTTGATGAAACTCAGTATTAGAGACTTATTTTTACTGTGATTTTGATGCTTTGGCAGGAAAGAGAATGAAAAAGAGATGAGAGAAAAAGGGTGGATAGTGGATGAAATATATAGCCTTTTCCTTTAGGAATACAACGTGATCTCTCTCTCAGAGGGAGGTTTTGAAGTCTCCATTCCTGTGAGTTCAAGCAGAAATAAGAAGGATCTTTTAAAATTCTGGTTTCATTATGAACAGGGGCTTCAGGATATCTCCCCAGCTGCAGTTGTAGCTGAGGCACAGGACTCACCTGACATCTGTTCCAGGGCACAGCATTCCCTTTTTGTAGACCCAGGGCAGCCTTCTAAGTAAGAAGAGTTCTGACGTTCCTTGGGGAGCTCCCCACGGACTCAGCACTGCTGCTCTTGGATGTCCCATGCTCTGTGTGGGGAGGTTTGCAGGCACCTTCAGCACTCACACAAGTTTAAATGTCTTTATATCATGGGCAGGGTGATTAATCTGGTGAATCTTCTATGTTTTAATTACCCTCTCTCACTCCAAAGACCATCAGTTTGCAGGGCTGAGCAGTTCCAGGCTGGTCGTCGTCGATCATGTCTAATGGTACTGTTTTAATTGTTGCTTATACTTCATTTCTAGTCTCAACCAGAGACTCCTCTGGTCACCCACAATGCCCAGATGCCGTTCAGTTGCAGTGGTCACTGTGTTGAAATGCTGTGGTGGATGTGGAGGTCTCCTGTCTTTCCCAAGTGACTGGAAATGCTGGTTGTGTGTTCAGTCGTGTCACGCCAAATGCTGTTCCAGTCTGGGCTCTTTCCTCCTCCATGCAACAAGAAATAAATGGCTTTGCTTTTTGCCCTTTTGGACAGCAAGCTGATGTGCTGGAAGATGTTGCCAATACCTCTTTTTCCTGATGGTTTCACAAAACCCATTAAATCTGCTGGCTTGGTGGAATCATCAGTGAGCTCCTTCTCACCATGGGAAGCGTTTCCTGGTTTCGCTCCCTTGGCCTCTGGGCTGGTGGAACAGGAGGCACTGAAGGTTCTGCCTCAGGCTGGTGCATGGGGAAAAAATCCACTTGGAGAAGGAGACACAGTGTCTCCCTGGCTGTGGAAAGCCAATTAGTGTGGGGCTGTGCAGTGTCAGAGCTAACCTTGGCTCTGTGCTGTGTGCAGCTGGGTGGCTCTTCCTCAGAGCGCTCCTTGGCCCGGGGAGTAGGAACAGAGGCAGCCCCACTGAGATGCAGGAGCCAGGATGCACAGGGGATGGGAAAGGAAACAGGAAAGGTGGTGTGCTTTGGCACAGCAGCTTGCAGAAAGCCGCGGGGGTCTCTTGGTCCAAGCTCGGGGCTGGAGGTAACCTCGTCCGAAGCTCAAATTCAGGGCAGACAATACACACTTCCTCTGACCTCGAGTCAATCGCTTAATCTGAGTAATCTTACTTTGTGGTTTGCGTTCCTGGTTAAGGTAGGAGTGATAGTGTTAGTGGCTGCTGTCTGTCTCAGGTGTGTTGGGATTAGTGGGTTAAATTTAGTTAAGACATGTCAGGCAGAGGTAGGAGATAAGTGTAGTCAAAATGCTGCTGTGACTGAAATACCATCCAGGAGTAATCTTCTTGCTGACACTTCCCAAGCACAAGTCTGCCTGGGAGAGGGAATTTCAGTTTGGGCTGTGAAGGTAGAACAGGTTCTCCAATGTTGGAAGCTTCTCAGTCTTACTGAGGTGGGATTATTATTGTCCTGTTGTCTCTTAAAACTAATAAACACTCTTCTTCACCTGAAAAATCAGTCACGTGCAGCAAGGAAAGTTACCACTTTAAGGCTCTCTGGAGCATTTAAAAATGATGATTATATTTTGGGGGTCAAGTAGATGTATTGGTAAAAGGATGGCAGGTTGCAGCTGAGCTGGAGGGAATTCAAGTCGTCTCAGCTTGTGCACAGAGTCGTCCCTGAGATGACCTGCACTCCAGGCTGGGATCACCTCTGCAGCTCCTGCCACAGAGATTGTTTCCCTCCAAAGGCCTTGGAAGTGAGGGTTAACTGTCAGTGGAAATTTCGGCTGCCTAAACTGGCTACTTCTGACTTGGCTAAGCAAGGTAATGAGTTACCTCTCCCTGATGTAATAATGTAATAGCTTATGGGGTTTTTAAAGGCTTTTAAATAAGTCCTTCTTAGGAAATAGTATGGAGGGAATTGCCAACTCTCTCTCTCTCTCTTTCTCTCTCTTTAATTTTTTTTTTTTTTTCCCCCTTGGAGAAACCCTAAACCTGCCTTGAGTCTGCAAGAGGGGATTTTGGGGGTTTGGGTGGGAGGAGCTGCAGAAGGGGGAGGGTATTGGATGTTGTTGCTTCTCCCTTGGCTGGAATGCTCGGGATTGAGTAACCAGGGTATCGTCTGGCATATCTGAGGCCAGGGCTAAAGCTTACAAAAGAGCTTAAGTCATTTCAGTAAATGAATTTAGCTGTTGTCCATCTACATCCTGTGCTTGTTGAGACTTTGCTGATTCCCAGCTGTTTTCTATTGCTCCTGTGCCAGCAGTTGCTCCACCTCCTCTCCAGAGCTGGTGGAATAACTGGGAGTGCTGACTTCCTCCAGGCAAAGCCAGTCAGGTTTGCCCAAACCTCCCAAGTGATGGGAAGAGCGGGGCTGGCTCGGGCATCTTTGGTGGACTGGGACTGCTCCTGCAGCTCCTCCCTCCTCTGTGCAGTTGTGGTGGCAGTGGCTGCGTTTGGAGGAGTGATTTTGATACCCTTGGGAGCCTCTCCCTTCTGTGTACGCTGAGCTGCACGGGTTCCAGTGCTGTAGCAGCTTGCTGTAGTAGAGGAGGAGGAGGAGGAGGGAAGCCAGAGGAATGCTTCCTACAAACTGCTCAGATTTCCTGGAGGCAGTGAGGGACAGGAATGTCGTGGTGATGTTTAAGTCTGCGTGAAACAGGGCCTTCGTGTGGAGTCGTAGGAAGGCTGTAGGAAGGCTGCCGATAGGAAAGGAGTAGGAGATTAAACAGGTGTTTATCCTGGAGGGTGTGAATTGCCAGAAAAGAGGAAAGATGGTTGAAGTTTCTGATCCCCCCTCTCACTGTGCTGGCTGTGCCCTGCAGGTTGAGGGTCTCTGTCCCATCGTTTCTATAGAGGAGGATGATTTGAGCTGTGTCGAGATCGGTCCATAATCTCAGTGATGATTTCGACGTTCAGCTCAGTCCTGCAGGACTGATATAGTACAGAACGTGCTCAGATCGATTTTTCAAAGAACAAAGGAAAAGGTGATCTGCTTTTCCCACAGATTATTTGTCATAGGCCAAAAAGCCAATTTTTCCTTTTCAGTCGTTTTGACCCTCTGATTCAGTAAAAATCCTCTAGGGGAGTCTTTCTGTGGCCAGAATGTTTTCATTAAGTTGGAGGTGGTCAAAGCACACGACAAAATCCCTGGAAAGTTCTTCCAGTTGCTCCCATTTTTAACAAACGCGGCCTTGGGAAACTCTTTGAAGTATTTAGGGAATTACGTTATTATTCCTGTTGAAACACAGGGAATGGAGAGGCAGGGCCCAAACCTGGTCTGTGGCTCGGGATGTTTGGAGGTCTCGAAGCTGTTTGTGTGGGATGATTTTGCCTGGAGTGGAGGGAGGTCTCCAAGTCTGCATTCAGTGAGAGTGGGGTGGGTGAGAGGGAACATGGAATAGGCTTGTCCTGATTGTAACCTGGGAGCCTGGAAATGGTTTTAAATTGAGCAAGTGATCCAACTTTGTGCTTTTGTTACTGCAAACATCCATCCTTAGGGCATCTCTATCCATTGGTCTTATCAATCAGGAAATACTACAAGCTGTTCTGGGATGAGGGGGGCATAGAGCTCAAGGTATTTGGGTCAGAAACCTCTCTGAACGCTGAAGGTTTTGCTGAGTTTTGCAGGAAAACTCGAGAATAATTTAGATTTTTAATGCTTTTTCCCCTCTCCAAACAAATCTTCCTCCCCAGTGAGCTGTAATTTTAGTTGCACAGGTTAAGACTGGTGGCACTGATTTCAGTGTAGCTTCTGCCACTCTGTGGACAGAGGAGCTTGTTGTGTGTGGTCTGTCTTCACATCATCTTCCTCCCCCCCTCCCTCTCCCCCAGCTTGCACTGGAATACTGGGATTCTGCAGGTTTTTTTTTTTCACTTGTAGTATCTGCTCAGTGGGTGTGTGAGAACTTGTGATGTAAAACTCAGTTCTCACTTTCAAATTTCCTAGTAATTGGTACAGGAAGGCAGACCATTGCTGCACTGCACTCACTGGCTGGTCAGTGAATGCAGTTACAGAACTCCACTAAATAAGAAAAAAAAAAAATCTATAAGCAGCATCACTCTCTTTGGTCTGGCAGCCTCGTTCTTGAGGCACTTCTCAGCTTTGTAAATGCTCTTACTAAATTAAAAAAAAAATTACAATGCTCTTTAATAAGCCTTGACTAAGGGAAAACTTTAACACAACCAGACTTGCTGCAAAAAAGGCTCTTAAAATGAAGTAGCTGAAATAATTTTCGAAGAGTAACAGGCTCGATTAGTTTCATATGAACCGAACATCTAAAATTAGAGGCTGCATTTTGCATTGGTTCGTGTTCTTGCATATATTTCACTCTGGGTTATGAAGGTTCTGTTTTCTGAGCAGGGATTAGGAGCGTGGAACGAGTTATGGGTACTTAACTTGGCAAATAAACCTGTCCACACCTTATTTTCCTTTTGGGAGATTTGCTGGGAGCGAGGTGCTGTGAAAGCACGAAAGGAAGATGTGGAACTTGTGGGGAAGGCACAGACTTTGTGGGATCACACACCAGAACAGGTTTTTTAGAGTGAGCTGCTGCTGCTGCCCCTGCCCTTTATTCCCAGCAGCTCTGTCTGAGCAGTGAGATCTGAAGGGCTGTGAGGGGCAGGTGAGGGTGGCAGGATGTTCTGGGGCTCCAGGTGGAGGTGTTTTGAATCCATTAGGAAGGCTGTCTCACTCTGAGACACGTTTCTGCAAAGCTGATTGAGCTCTGGGCTCAGTGGTTCAGGTTTGGAGCTGCAAACAGAAGGTGTTGCTTTTGGAGGTGAACCCTTTGTCGCTGTGAGAGCACGAGGAGAGACTCTGGCAAAGCTTTTGTGGCTGATGTTCCAGTGCAGGGAATAATCCAGGGGGGTTTATCCAAAGACTCTGCCTCATCAAAGTTTCTCAGCCAGAGATGCTGTATCTGAAAGCTGTTGGTGTCAGTTTGGGGATAATGAAGGGGGAAGAGGATTTGGGATTAAAATTCCTTGCTGCCTGGTATGTGCTATAGATAGCTGTGAAATAGTGCAGTTTGTTCAGGGACAGCTTTGCTACCTGGAAATAGAAAATAATCCTGGGGTGAAGCCGTGTCCCGCCAGCAAATTTTGTAAATAAAGGAACCTTGTCTGGAATCTACCCAGGGCTGTGTGCTCTCAGAGCTGTGGGATCACAGCCCTGGTGTTAAGAGCAGTGTTTTCTGCGCCTTAAAAAGAAATTAAAATTGTGGATTGATCTGAAGGGATCAAACAAAATTGCATGTCGGATCAGTGAGCTTCAAACATGTTTGTAATACTTTGACAGCTCCAGTGTATATAGTGCAAAGGGGCTGAAACAAAACCCTCTGAGAATTAAGTACCTGCTGCCAGCAGATCAGCAGTGACATTCCCTGGTTAACTGGGATGCTGAATAATATTTTTCCATCACTGAAACCTACTGTTTCCTTCTGAATTTATGGATGTCCTTTTTCTGGAGAAAAAGAAGAATGTTTGCTTTACCTCGTGTTCCTGATAAAGATGGGGAGTTCAAACCAGAACAGTTTATTGAAATTTATTTTTGTAATGCAATATTAATTTATTTCTCCACTGGTCACTTGGCCAGAATCTAAACTTTGAACTGGCACTGGGCTGTAAAGCACTCGAAGTACTGTTGTTGTAACGGGGTCACTGTCAACTTAGTTTTAGCTCTAAATATAAAGTCCTGTTTACTTAATTTTAAGAAAAGGAACAAGGCAGTGGAATGGCCTGATATGAATAAGAATGTTTTCTATTTTAATCCAAAATTGTTGGTTTATCTCCTCATCCCTGGAGGGATCAGCCCCGCTCCAGCAGTGCCGCTCTGGGAGGCTTTTGCAGCTGAACGGGGAAGCTGAGGAGTGTGGCTTTTAGGGATGGGGAAAACTTCCCACCTCTGAAAAGCAGGAGAAAGAAATAGGGAGGAAGCAAAGACACAGAATGCACCTCGAGTCGGTGCCAGTTGGGGCGATTCACTAAAAATAGGTAAACAATCGCAACCAACAGTTCTTAACAGCAGCATTTTGGAATGCATTATTTTCTAGTAATGAGCCTTGTGCATTTTCATTTCCTAGGATAAAGTATCCATTTGAGCTAAGAAAAAAAACCCCAATATCTAGAGTCTGATTAATCCAGTACTTAAAAACATGCCTTTCTTCGGAATAACTCCTCGCTTGTGAGAGGATTAAGCATCACAGCTCCTCCTTGCACTGAGAAGTCTGTACCTTAACATCTGGTGAAGTGACTTGTTCAAGGTCACAGTCCTTGGCACCGCCTGAAATAGAAGTGCGATGCCAGACTTGCTGTTCTCTGACATAACCACCAGACACGCTTTCCCGAGTCATTCCCGAGCCGAGACGGCTGTTCTGAACTTGGGAACATGAGAGACCTCGTGGAAGAGGAAGAGCTGAGCTTTCAGGAGCCGTGGGGTTTGGTTTCTGCGTGCACAGAGCGTGATCTGAGGAACGTGCAGTCGGGTGAAGGGGTAGGAATTACAGGATATCCATAGAGAACGTAGTTCACATTGAAAGAGTCAGTTTGTTCAACACAGTACAGCACTTTGTTTGTTTGTTTTTTAAAGGCTGTAAACAAAGCGACTGTAAACAGTTAAATATTTGTGTTATCATTTGACTCGAATTTTTGACCTATCAAGCAGGTATTCCTCAGATTCTTTCTGCTCTTGATGAATTACTTGAACAAACATAGTCTTTATCAAGGATTTATTCTGGTGTCTGGTTGTCTGCAGTCTTCTGCTTTTTCTTGTCAAGGTGCTGCAAACTATCTTTTTTTTTTTTCCCTTTGCTTGCCTAAAACTAAAAATCTACAACTGCAGAAATAATTTGCCGAGTTTGAACAGAAGAAATGAAAAAGTATCGATTTGCAATGCGTAGATATGTTTTTCCACCGACTCTTAAAGTCAGCACAGTCTTTAAGCATCAAAGATGCTGCTGCCAGAATTTGAATATGTTGCTAGGAGTTAAGGTTAAAGAGTAAATTCTCGTTGCTATATGGACAGCTTGTGACAGAGCTCATGAAAACCTAATGCATGAAATGAATCTTTTTTTTTTTCCTCACTGAGTGTACTGAAGATTTGCAGCTTATTCTGGGAAGAGGGTGCAGTGAGAGGAAAGGAGTAGGAGGGATTCAGCTACAGTTTCAGAGGTTCGTAGAAATGCTGGTACTTGAGGCAGTTTGGTGACCCAGGGGGATGCTGTGAGGTGGTTCAGAGGCTGAGATGTGTGGGTTCTTTCCCCCCCCCCCAAGAAGTGGAGTTCGCTGTGTGGCTGTATTAGAAGCAGATCCTTTGTCACGTTTATTGAGCAGTCTCAGTAAATTATCTCAGTACTCATCTTCCCAGGCTTGTATTGCTGAGTTACAACAATTTTGATAGGCTGTCCTTTAAATTTCTTCAAATCCTGACACAACATGCAGCAATGTAGTGTATTGTGATGCTGCTTTGTGGCCAGGGTAGACCAAAAATTAGTGATTTCTTAAAAAAGCAGCCCCAGCTCTCTCAGCCTGTCTCCAAAGCAGAGCTTCTCCCACCCTCAGAGCATTTCCGTGGCCTCCTCTGGACTCACTCCAGCAGCTCCATGTCCTTCTGTTTGGGGCCCCAGAGCTGGAGGCAGCTCTGCAGGTGGGATCTCAGGAGAGCAGAGGGGGAGAATCCCCTCCTTTGTCCTGCTGGGGATCAGCCCAGGCATTGTTTCAATGTGTACCTGTGCATCTTGGGCCAAGTTCTTTAAGGTGTCAGTGATGTGTTCCTACACAGCAGCAGCAAACAATTTTGACAAGGGGCCTGAATGTTGTGAAAATAAAGGTGTTCATGCAATTACCGAGGGCTTTTCAGGTTTAAAGAGCTGTGCTGCAGGTTGCTTGCCTACAAAAAGCTGCTGGGACAGTCCACTTGCTTTGCTGTCCTGATTCCACTCGGAACTGCTGTTGTGTGGAATCCAGGGCTCTGCATTTCGAGCGGCGAGGTCAGTTTGTTTTATCCCCAGAGCCCGGAAAACGTCTCTGAACGTGTCAGATGCCATTTCGGTGCTTTGCCAGAGCAGCAGTTGGAGCAACAGTTGGTGGTGCTTGGGAGCTCTACCTGATGGCTTCGCTCATCTCAGCGTTGCGTTTTTGTCAGCGGTGCTGGAGAGGCAGAGGGAGGGTTTGGTGGCTCACGAGCTCTGCAGTACCTGAGCAGTGGGGTTGAGTTTCCCTTAAGGCAACAGCAGACTTGTGAAACCCACACAGCAGAAAATATTAGTGTTTTGTGCGCTCTACGGAAAGCTTTTGCTTGCTGTTGGAACAGGCAGCGTCTCGTGTTACCGAAAGAGATGGAAATCGACTGTAAATGTGATGTTTTATTCCTCCCCCCCCCTCAAGTTTAATTCCTTTGTATGCTGGCTGAGGTTCTTGCCTGTAATCAGTGGCAGGTTTTTGCCCTTGGCCAAATCAGCCTGTTGAGAGGGGATGGAGTGCATCCCACATGGTGAAGCCTCTTTATTGCTCCCTGGAGGGGAGGAGGCTTCAGATCCACCACCTGGACCCCTGCCCCTGCTGCTCGGGCCTGGCTTGGCTGTGGATGTGTGCTGGCAGCCAGGGCTGGCCAGAGGAGCCTTTCATTGCTTCCTGGAGTACTTCCTGAAAAGTCTTCAGGGGCTCAGTGAGATAAACCTGCTCGTTTCCTCTACGGTTTCCTGATGACTGGTCTGCACTACAACTTTTCCTGTTTCTGAAGGGGGGAGTTTTTTCTTCTCCACCCACCTGACTGGCCAGTCACAGCTGTGGGAGGTTGTCTCGTCCATCCTTTTGCTGGAGCTCTGTTTCACCTTCCTCGTGGTAGTTTTACTGTTTTTTCCTCATCCAGACAGTTAAAAATTAGCTTAAATTTTAAATTAAGCCAAACCTCTGGTGGCCATAGGATTATTTGCACATGCTTCAGCCTGGGGTCAGACACAGAACTGGTGAGTCCTTTCCTTCCACTGCAGGTGAGTGCTGCTTGTGGGAGCTTTTTGCTGGCCTTGAGTGCACCTAATAAGCTGGTTTGTAGGAACTATTTCAACTTCTGCCATCTAGGGAAAGGTTTTTTGTTTGTTCCCCCTCCCCCCACCCCTCACCCCCCCAGCAGACTTCTCCCTGGGATCCCTCACAAATTATTTGTTGCGTTTGGTGGATTCACTAATAATTTGTGATCAGAGCTTTCCTCTCAGCTGAGTGAAAAATAACTTTGGCAGTCCCACTGCTGCACTTTGTGTGTTGCTGACCAGTTCAAAATAGAAGTTACTCAAGTGCATTAATTCAGTTTACAGATGGTTTATATTGTGATCATCTATGAATGGCTATCCTGTATTCTATGTATATATGCGAAGTTACATATAAACAAATCATGCATTTGTTCTCTCTAAGTAGTTTATTTCTGGATCCTGACTTCTTTCTCTTTTCTGAAGTTGATAGATGTTCTTTCTGCTGTGTCTAGTTGTCATACAGGCAAGTATTTTAACTGCAACTCCCAACTGATTTATGGTAGTTATTTTTAACAATAACATTGATTTCTGCTACTTTAAAATAGGCAAATGCAGTCAGGGAACTAAGAGTGGAAATGTGAACTCTGTTTTGGGTGGCAGAAGAGCCAGAACTGAGTAGAAGTTAACTTGGAGTGGTGGCCTAGGTTGTAATTAGATCTAAGAGACTGGAAGTGCTGTTAACTGCAGTGTATTTCGGGCTCCTGAATTTCCAGAGCTTTGAAGTGAAGAACAATAAAGTGTAGCATGTGGAAAAAATTTTCAGGACAGTCAAATCTGTTGCTTGTGAATAAACCTTGAATTAAAAATGTTGTCACAGCTGACAGCAGTCTGGGTGGCAGCTCCAGAATGAGCTGACTCCCTGCTCCCACACCTTGCCCTTCAGGAAGTGCAGACAGTTAATTGCATCTTTACCCTAATTGGCTGCAGGAAATAATCTTTAAATTTTAGCTGTCTTGGACTTGATTTGCAGTGCAGGACTTGGAGGCCCTGATTGCCAAGCTGCTTTGTTTCCAGTTCCTGAGAACAGTTCCTCTCACATGCCCACCCTTGCCATCCTTCCAGAGCCGGCGTGGGCTTGTTTATCCTTTCAGTTTAGCTTTGGGATCGTGGATGGTACAGAAGCAACCTTTGTTTTACTACATATAAACCCACACCCAGGCAGTGTGTGTGTGTGATCCCACAGCATTGCTGGTATTTGGGGTACAGGATCGATGTGTTTTCCTACCTCATAGGGAAGTCACGGATTCCCATCTCGTGTCATGCTCAGAAGTGCCTTTGGAAGGCTGAGACCTGAGCTGTGCATGTCTTGGGCTTCTGAAGAGCTCGAACATGTGGCTGAGGATCTCCGAGCCACCAGTTGCTCTAGACTTGTACTGCTCTGTATTAGTTCCCTTTTCCATGAGCGAGTTCTTTCCGTAGCCGAAATTAGGTAGTTTGATACTTTCTATTATCTGGTGATGACACCATTTCCTCTGGCTTTGTGCAGTTCAGACAAGTCCTCACTGGTAAGAACTTGTGGCAGGAGAGGAGGGGAAGGGAAGAGGAGTGCAGTAGGTGGCAGCTTCTCAGTTGAAGTATTTTTCCCCCCCAGTGATGTTGTGTTCATTTGGGGGGGAACTGAAACTGCTTCTCATAATCTGGTGAGGAGCAGCAAATCCCCCAGCTGGGAGTGTCTGCTGCTGCCAAAACTGAGCTGGTAACGAGGAGCAGCTCAGTAGTGTCATTAAGGTCATATTAACCCCAACAGCTCCTCCTACCCGAAACATAAAAATCCAGGAGTCCCATCAGGCAGGAAAGTGGTCAGGAGTGGGTCCTTTTGGGTAGAGAGAGCTCTAAATCCATGTGTTGAAAAACAAAGGGAAGTTCAGAGAAATGGAAGCTGATGACAGAGCAGTGTTTGATACGAACATCCCATGGTCTCAGGACATCTTTCAGCTCACGCTGCTGGAGGTGTTTCCTCAGCATCCCACCCACAGCACTCACAACTCCCTGCTCTGCTGGAGAGTTCCTAAGAGTACCTGGAAGGGTTTTGTTGCTTCTAAAACTGCAAGAAGGTGGTGTTGTGTAAGCTGTGCTGTGCTGGGGACAGTGGGTGAGCAAGACTTAGAGGTCCAAGGGAGTCCTTCCAACTTTGGTTTTCTCTCCTGGAAAACAGTGTCAGTAAATGCTGACAATGGTGCCTGTGTCATTCAAAGGAAAAATGCTCTGTTCAGAACTGGGGAGGTGTCTGAGGAATGCAGAGGTAAGTGCTTGAAGTAAGACTGCATATGGTCAGGTGGACTGCAAGGATGTTCATTTGTTTCATTTTTTCAATTCAAAAGCCTTATTTTAGCAGGCACAACATCTTTGGAGTAGCAGTTGTCTTTTAATCTACCCCACGTGTCAGCTATGGTTACTCATCTGCATTGAGTTTATGACCTGTAAAAGAATAGCATCGTCATCTTAAGCTGTTCCAAAAACTGGTGCTTGACATAACTTATGTGACAGATCTTCAAACCAAAGCTTTTGGGTTGAAAATGTTTCTGGGCTGATTTCAGAGTAACTTACAGCCAAAGGGAGTAAGATACACACTAAACTTCTTAACACAGCGTTCACCATGCAAATTCTGAACTGTAGCAGCATTAGTGGTGCTTGTGAAACTGAAATACAGGTTTGGAAAACGTGTCTGCTGGTAGTAGGCAAATTGATTAAGTTGGACTTTTTTTCTCCCTGAAATCAACTCGTGTCCCTGATAACTGTGCTTTGGCTGGAAGAACTTAACCACACTTAAGGGTTTGGAAGAAAATCCTGGAGACGTTGCATTGGTGATAATGTGTAACCTTGTGCTGCTGAAATGAGTTATTTATTGTGGCTTGGTGTCTCTGTACCCGACCTCTTTGTGTCGTAAGGACAACGTGACAAGTTCCTCTTTGCAAATCCTCCTCGTGTAGCCCCTGAGCTGAGAGGACTGTGCTCCAGCCCTGCTCTGCACAGTGACCTAAGCATTGCTGTAAGCAGTGGCAGTACATTTTTCAGTGGTTATTAAAATCCAAGAATCCTTCAGAAGAGCAGCCAAGTGGAGTTGAAATGGATTTGCACCCCATACGGGAACGGTGTCCTTCTCTTTTATTTGCTGTGTGGATTTGAAAGCACTACAGAGGCAAAATGCTGGGAAAAGTAAGTGTCCAGTGACTCTGCAGAAGTGTAAAAGTAGTGACTGTATGTGAGTAATTTTTAATCATTGTGTTTGGTGAATGTGTCCTGTCCTGAGGTGGTCAGACCAGCTGCACCCAGGAACGAGTCCGGTGTGACGGGGTGTCAGTGCTTTTCCTGAGTCCAATCAGCAATTAAAGGAACACCTGGAAATCTGTCTTTCCACTTTCCCCTTCCTGAAATGAGAACTGGTTATGTCAGGAGTGTTTGGAAATCCTGTATGCAGAAAACACCCTCACATCCTCAGGAAAAGCCGTGTCTGTGCTTCATTTGCAGCTGATTCCTTAGATGTTGTTGACTGAGAATCTGTTTAATGCTTTGGACAACAGGTTTCTGTGATTGTGGGTTTTGTACCATTGTTGTTTTCCTGCACTTTTTGGAGGCATCGCAGTTTCTTTTGCCTTACAGATTGATGAGTGTTGCCTCTTGCAGTGCCTCCAGAGCTGCCACTTTCACGTGTGCCTCGGCTGGATTCTTGCTCCGTGTTCCTGGGAAGCTGGAAGTGAGATTTCAGCTCCAGGAGCCTGACGAGAGGTCGGGTTCTCTGTGCTGCAGCTCTCTGGGTAGAGGTGGTGCTCTTTGGTGCCAGGGATGTGTTTATCCAAGTAATGCATGCATGTAAATCAGCCCGTGTTTATGATTTTTTTTTTAATTCCAGGGTGTGGTTGTAGCAGCCTGGCGCTTTCTGCGCTCCCAGTCAGGAAAACGAGGAGCAACAACAAAAGGGGCGAAGCAGACGAAGGGCTGAGGAGATGGGGGAGTGTGTGATTTCCAAAGGGGTGATTAGGGAGGGTAACTTGGTGCCTCCTCCCGCCTTTCCAAGGCCCCGTGTCTGTTTTTTAAGCCGCTCCAGGCGCTGCAGCCTCGTCTCAGGGAGTGTGAGGCGCCGGGAAAGGGGGACAGGAGAGGGTGGCCTGTTTCTGCCCTTGGAGAGAGCGTGTGTGTGTGTGTATGTGTGGGAAGAGGGATGACATGGAGCTTGGCTTTCCACACGGCTTTTTAAACCCACAGCCTCCCCAGGCTTGAACTGAGGATGCTTGTTTGGATTGAGAGCAGAGGTTTTATTGTTGCTTGTCTCCCAGAAAGAGGTTTCTCCTGGCTCCATTTACAGGCAGGGCTGTTTGAGCTGGCCGTGGTTGGGAGGAAGGAGGGAGGCAGTGAGTGTTGTGCCCTCTTGTTTTTCTCTTGTACAGGAAGAAAAAAGCTGAGGAGCCTGTCCTCCTCCTCTGAGTCAGCTGTGGTTACCGTTTGCTGAGTAGGCGTGCGTGTTTGGAAGGGAAAAGTAGCTTCGAATTAAGTCAGCTAAATACTATACCCAAATAAGTTTGGGGAGGTTCCCCCAGCTTGGACAGACTCTTGCTAGGGCTGACAGTTTGGAGTAAAACTGGTTTATGATAATTACGAAAACTGTTGTGTGCACTGGGTAATTCTGAACAGGAAAACAGGTTCTGTGCCCTGGTGAGGTTTCCATTTTGGTGGCTGTTGTTACCACAGCGTGTTGAGGTGGAAAGCCATGGTGAGAAAGGAGGATTGAGTATTTCACCAGAGTATGGTCTCCCTCCTGCAGGAGCATCCAGATCTTGGTGATACAGCAGGGTGAGATGTCTGCATGGGTACTGTGAGCATGACCTCGGGTGACTTGTGAGCAGTGTGAAAAAAATGGCTCTGGAAGAGGACTTTGTAAAACTAGAACATAACTGGGGAGGCAGAAGGGAGCATCTTCTATGTGGTGGAAGAGCAGATGAAAGGATGCCCGAAGAGTTCCTGTAGGGATCTGACAGCACAAAAAAAAACCCCACGTGGAAGTTGCTGGATAAATGTAATCATGTTACGAAACAGAAAATGACACTGAGAGAGAAACTCAGTTCCCCCACTGCTGTGCTCGGCCTGTCATCGTCCTGCACAGCAAAATCATTTAGTGGAGAACCTTAATTAAGAAACAAAAAACGTGACAGGTGAATGTTTTTCTTCAGCAAAATGCTTCAAGACTATACTGCACTTCAGATTCGTGACTAGTCCTGTTGATACTGGTTGAGTACTCCAGGGAAGTGAGAACTGACTTCAGCTGGCACCAGTCCTTTCCAAAGGAAAATAAATGTGTGCTCTGTAAGGTGTCCTGCTTCTCCTTTCCAGTATCAGCTGTGGAAATTACTGGACACTTCAGTGAATTTTTAACTGAGCCACACAGAGATGCTTTTAGATCAAGTGGTGACACCTGCAGTCTCAGTTATCAGTGCAGTGCTGACATACAGCTGGAGGTGATGAGGAGAGGGCTGACAGGTGAGTGAAAAGATTGAAAGTGCAGGAATACCGGTGCCCAGGCAGCAGTAAAATGGGTGACCTGTTGGTGAGGTAAAATGGAGGTGAGTTCTGCAGAGTCCTGTTCCAGCGCTGACTCGAGGACTGTGCTCTGGGGTTCGGTGTTGGGGCACAGGGAGCAGCTGAGGCTGCCTTGACTCTTGCACGTGATCTCTCCAGTGTTTCTCAGGACAGCCTGGCTCCAAGCTGTACACTGAATGGCTCTGCTTGCCAGTGGAGAGGAAACGTTAATTCCTTACTTTTGTCTTCAATTGCTTTATCTTTGCTAGCAGAAATAGTCTGTTCTTGTTTTGTGACCGAGATGGAAACTCATTTGCTCTGCTTGTTTTTGTGTATCTTATCTTTTTTTTTTTTTTTCCCTGCTGATATGAACATAATATGATTTGTACTGGTTTTTTTTTTTTTTTTTTTTTTTGGACAGACTGATCTGAAGTGAAACGTAAATGATCCTGTGTGTTTTGCCAGCACAAGTGGAGTTCTAAGTATACATCCTGTTTGTCACTTTGTTTTGCTGTTTTGTGAGGACTTTGATCATGGTGAAGTTGCAAGGAAGTACATAATGATGTTTAAGTGGAAGAGGAATGTATAAAAGCTGTTTTACCAGGCATAAGCCAGCGCTCAGCCTGTATAAGAGACTTTGAGCTGACACCCCCAGGAAAAATATAGAAAAATATGTGGGCTTTCTGGCTGGCTGCAGGAGTAATGCTTTTGATGAATACTAAGCACTAAGCTGTTTCCTCTAGACTTTCTCATTCAAGGTGAACAAGTTATTTCCATCACTTAATGTTTTCTTAAGTCTTGGTAGGTTGCTGAGATCTGAGACCAGAGTTCCTCTTGCGAGATAGGATCACTGGCACTTGCAGTTTGTGGCTTCTGGTTTTGTACTGGAATCCCTGCCTTTGCTGTAGTGTGTTGAGGTGTGTTTTGTGGCTCGTGGTGTTTGGGTACAGGTAATAGGGATATTTGTGGATCCTCCAGGACAAAAAGGGTATCTCTCTGCTGCTTGCTGGAGGTTCAGACAGAGAATGGCTGTTTCAGATCGTCCTGTTTGCCGTGCTGAAAAGATCTAATTCACGAGCTTGGGGGAGAGCTGTGGTTTATGGGCTGCAAAACCAACCAGATGTGTTGTTTATCTGCAAAACTCGACCTGCTTTTGGTACTAAAGAGCTGGGTATTGCAGAGCTTTGAAGGATGATACCATAATCCAAAGTTTGGACTGGGTTTTGGGTTTTTTTTTATTGTTTGTGGGGTGGGTACCTGAATGGGCTATTTCACTTGCCTCTGAAGCTGTCTAGAGACCTTCTCTCATCACCTGATACCTTTGCCAAAAGAGTTAGTTTAGGTGCATAGCCACAAAATTGAAGGGAAATCAGGTGATGCCCCTCACGGGAGGTTGTTTCCTGTAGCACTGTGCTGTGCAGCAAGGCCCAGGGGTTGCCATGCAGAGAAAGCTTCAAGCCAATGCTGCGAGAAAAGCTGGTGCTGATGTTGTGTTTTTCTCATCAAAGCGATTTTTCGCTGTAAGTTGTGCAGCTGCTTTGAAGCAGGCTGAGATGGAGACATCCATAATGTGTGTGTGTGTGTTCTGTTTGTGCATAAATAAATACAGACGTGAGTACTCGCTGTCGTTGATGCTGTTGAAACGTGGCCTCGTGCACGGGGAAATGTGGAACTGTTTGGTGTGTCCTGGCCAAACAAAAAGGTCCTTCGAGATGATTTTGGCCAGGCAAGCAGCTGAGTGTGTGCTGGCCTCTGCTTTACCTGTTCTGCAGGAGGTACAGGTGATGGGCACGGGAGTTTGGTGTTACAGGTCTGCTCGAAGAGTTCTCTGCCCTTGCTGGTGCTGTTTTGATGAAAATGGCTCCACGAGTGTTAATGGAAACGATGCCCGTGGAAAATCAGTGCCGGTGTGCTCATCAAGAAATGCTCTCCTGCAGAGCTGGTGGGTTCAGCTCCTAAAATCTTCTGTGATCACACCTGTGAGGAATAACCTACCAAATGCCAGTGGGAATTTCTCTGCAGGTTTTGCTCTGCTTTAGGCTTGGGCAACTCGCAGAATATTTCACGA